>NC_045963.1:76602654-76661474 GCF_010909765.2 Amblyraja radiata | reverse complement strand
TCGACCCGAAACGTCACCTATTCCTTTTCTCCAAAGATGCTGCCTGACCCGCTAAGTTACTCCAGCTTTCTAATGTGAATAACGTTTAGTGCCAGGTAGAGCCAGTATCGTCCGATCAAAGATAGTCCCAGGGTCTCCAATGAGATAGATAGATTGTAGTTCAGGACTGCTCTCTAGTTGTGGTAAGATGATTCAGTTTCATTTCTGTGGGAAATATAACCACCACAACCAAAATGCGTTATAAACATCCTATCCCCCCCTGGTCCAATCACTCCCCCACCTATGTCCGAGACACCTCACACGCTCTTCATCTCCTCAATGACTTCCGTTTTCCAGGCCCCCTCTCCCTCATCTTTACTATGGATGTCCAGTCACTCTACACCTCCATCCCCCACCAGAAGGGTCTTAAAGCCCTCCGTTTCTTCCTCGACCGCTAAACCAGCCAATTTCCGTCTACCAATACTCTCCTCCGCCTAGCAGAGCTGGTCCTTACCCTCAACAACTTCTCATTCGACTCCTCCGACTTCCTCCAAATACAAGGTGTAGCTATGGCCATCCGCATGGGCCCCAGCTATGCCTGCCTCTTTGTAGGGTATGTCAAACAATCCCTGTTCCAGGCGTACACTGGCCCTATCCCCGCAGTCTACCTCCACTACATTGATGACCGCATCGGTGCTACCTCCTGCACCCATGCAGAACTCGCTGACTTCATCAACTTCACCATTAATCTCCATCCGGCACTTAAATTCACCTGGACCATCTCCGCATCTCCCTACCGTTTCTACATCTCACCGTCTCCATCACAAGAAAAAGCTGAAGAAGGGTCTCGACCTGAAACGTCACCCATTCCTTCTCTCCGGAGATGCTCCCTCACCCGCTGAGTTCCTCCGGCATTGTGTAATCTACCTTTGATTTTACCAGCATCTGCAGTTCTTTCTTACTATATCCGTCATAAACAGGTTCACGATAACAAGGGCACCCTGCAACTCTCACCAGGTAACACCCCAGTGAATCTCTGTGATGGAAGGTCTTGCCTGGGTCTGACAGGATGTGAATGAGTGAAACTTCTAATATTAATGTACATTTGGTAAACCCAAGATACGGAGATTGGATTGCAATGGTGCAGCTGGTAGAACCGCTGCCTCATGGCGTCAGAGACCTGGGTTCAATCCTGACCTTGGGTGTTGTCTGTCTGTGGTGTTTGCACGTTCTCCCTGTGACCGCGTGGGATTCTTCTGGGTCTGAAGAAGGGTCTCGACCCAAAACGTCACCCATTCCTTCTCTCCAGAGATGCTGCCTGTCCCGCTGAGTTACTCCGGCATTTTGTGTCTACCTTTCTTCCGGGTGTTACGGTTTCCTCCCACAATCCGAACACGCGCGGGTTTGTAGGTTAATTGGCCTCAGTAAATTGCCCCTAGTGTATAAGTAGCGGACAAGAAAGTGGGATAACCTAGAACTTCTGAACCTTCTGAATTTTGTAGTGGGCAGGCAGGGCAGTACTCTGCATATCGCCAGCTTGGACAATTTAACATTTTATCAAGCCAATTAACCTACAAACCTGTACGTCTTTGCAGTGTGGGAGGAAACCGAAGTTCCCGGAGTAAACCCACGCAGACCACGGGGAGAACGTACAAACTCCACACAGACAGCACCCGTAGTCGGGATTGAACCCGGGTCTCTGGCGCTGCATAGAACTGGCGTGAACGGGTGATCGATGGTCAGCGTGGACTCGATGGGCCAAAGGGCCTGTTTCCGTGCTGTATCTTTCAAGCAATCAAACTATTCAAAGAAAGCAGTGATGTTTTTTACAAAAAAATACAGCACAAAATTCATAATTGAGTCTGAAGAAGGGTCCTGATCCAACACATCACCTATCCTTGTTCTCCAGAGATGCTGCCTGACCTGCTGAGTTACTCCAGCACTTAGTTTCCTATTTTGTAAATCAGCACCTGCATTTCCTTGTTTCTACATAATTGCTGATTCTCAGAATCCTACTGTCGTTTTGGTAATCGAACAATCAATGGTTTCAAAGTCTGGGATGAGTATTCCACCTCAGCGAAAGCTATTCAAAGTCCACTTGCATTACACGTGGCCTGTTAGTTTAGTTTAATGGAAACGGGCCATTCGGCCCACCGAGTCTGCGCCGACCAGCGATCATACACTAATCATACAGACTAGGGACAATTTACAGAAGCCAATTAGCCTACAAACCTCCACGTCCGTGGAGTGTGGGAGGAAACCGGAACACTGGCTGCTGGGTGGTGCAGCGGTAGAGTTGCTGTCTCACACCGCCACATGCCCGGGTTCGATCCTGACTACGGCGCTGTCTGTACGGAGTTTGTACGTTCTCCCCGTGACCTGCGTGGGTTTTCTCCGGGTGCTCCGGTTTCCTCCCACACTCCAAAGACGTGCAGGTGTGTAGGTTAATTGGTTTGGTATAAATGTAAATTGTCCCGAGTGTGTGTAGGGTTGTGTTAGTGTGCGTGGATCGCTGGCCGGTACGGACTCGGTGGGCCGAAGGGCCTGTTTCCGCGCTGTATCTCCAAACTAAACTAAACACCCGAAGAAAACCCTTGCGTCACAGGGAAAACTCTGTACAAACTCCGTACCAACAGCACCCGAGGTCGGGATCAAATCTGCGTCTCTGGCAAGGCCGCAACACTACCGCTGCGCCACTGTGCCGCTGCATGTCATCTTTTGTAAACTAGCATCTGCAGCTCCTTGTGTCTAAAGTATAATGGTTAATGCTGCTCCCCGCATTAGACAATAGACAATTGGTGCAGGAGTAGGCCATTCGGCTCTTCGAGCCAACAATGCCATTCAATGTGATTATGGCTGATCATCCCCAATCAGTACCCCGTTCTTGCCTTCTCCCCATATCCCCTGACTCCGCTATCTTTAAGAGCCCTATCTAGCTCTCTCTTGAAAGTATCCAGAGAACCGGCATCCACTGCCCTCTGAGGCAGAGAATTCCACAGACTCACAACTCTCTGTGAGAAAAAGTGTTTCCTCGTCTCCATTCTAAATGGCTTACCCCTTATTCTTAAACTGTGGCCCCTAGTTCTGGACTCTCCCAACATCGGTAACATGTTTCCTGCCTCTAGCATGTCCAAACCCTTAATAATCTTATATGTTTCAGTAAGATCCCCTCTCACCCTTCTAAACCCCAGAGTGTACAAGCCCAGCCGCTCCATTCTCTCAGCATATGTCAGTCCCGCCATTGCTCCTCAGCAGTCTGCATCGTGAAGATCATACCTATTGCCCACATTTAAACTCCACGTAGGTACATATGCCCGCCCTTTCCAGTGTGTTTAAGTATAAACACACAACGCTGATATCATTTGGCAGGTCAGATAGCAGCTGTGCATTGGGAAACTCCATGACCTGTTTGTGAAGGACTCAAAAATGTTAAAGATATATTGGATAAATGGTTCAAACAAGGGTGGTCCGGTGGTGCAATGGTAGAGTTGCTGCCTCACGGCGCCAGAGACCTGGGTTAGATCCTGACCACGGGTGAGTACATTCTCCCTGTGACCGCGTGGGTTTCCTCCAGGTGCTCCGGTTTCCAGCCACACGCCAAAGATGTGCCAGATTATAGATTGTAGGTTGTAAATTGTTCCTGACGCGTAGGGTAGTGCTAGTGTAACGGGGTGATCGCTGGTCAGCGCGGATTCGACCGGGCCGAAGGGCCTGCTTCCCACACTGATCTCTAAAGTAAGGTCTAAAATAGATCCATGAGAATGGAACAAAAGAGTTGCAGGTTTGTAGGTTAATTGGCTTCTGCAAATTGCCCCGAGTGTGTAGGATAATGCAGATGATGGACCTCTGCGCAGTCTTCATCAACTTGACAAAGGCCTTTGACACGGTCAACTGGGAGGCTCTGTGGCTGATACTTCATAGAAACATAGAAAATAGGTGCAGGAGTAGGCCATTCAGCCCTTCGAGCCTGCACCGCCATTCAATGTGATCATGGCTGATCATCCAACTCAGTATCCTGTACCTGCCTTCTCTCCATACGCCCGGATCCCTTTAGCCACAAGGGCCACATCTAACTCCCGCTTAAATATAGCCAATGAACTGACCTCAACTACTTTCTGTGGCAGCGAATTCCACAGATTCACCACTCTCTGTGGGAAAAATGTTTTTCTCATCTCGGTCCTAAAAGACTTCCCCCTTATCCTTAAACTGTGACCCCTTGTTCTGGACTTCCCCAACATCGGGAACATTCAGAAGCTGGGCTGCTAAAAAAAGTTCTCCCTGATCATTGGCCTCCTCCGTGATGGCATGACAGGCACAGTTGTGGTCAACGGCGAAACGCCTGCACCTTTCGACATCTCCAATGGTTGCGTTCTGGCCCCTGTACTCTTCAACCGCTTCTTCAGCTGTGTCCTGTGTCACGCACTCCAGGACGTTGGCCGTGGCGTGTACCCGAAGTATCGTCTGGACGGATCTACCGTTGACCTTCATCGCCAAAACCAAGATGCACGAACGGCTCATTCTCGAAGGCCTTTTTGCGGATGACTGCGCCCTCGTGGCTCACGAGGAGTGTGACCTCCAGTTCATTGTCACCAGGTAACGGCACTCACGTGAGGGCGATCCGGCTCGGGGCTGGAATGGTGCTCCGGTGGCTGGGACGGTGTTCTGGCGGCGGTGGCCTGAGTCCGGGGTTCGGCCGCGGGCCAGCGGCTGCGTCAGCAGGACTGGTGGGCGGCAGCTTCGACCACCCCGGGCCGCGGTGTTTGAGCCGCGGGACAGTTGTAACATCGCCCGGGGGGTATCGCCTCAGCGCAGAGGGAGAAGAGGAGGGAAGAGACTGGAGACCTAAGACTTTTGCCTCCATCACAGTGAGGAGATGTTGGGTGGACTCACTGTGGTGGATGTTAATATGTGTTTAGTGTTGTTTTTTATTGTATTGTATTGTATGTATGACTGCTTCAATTTCGTTCAGACTTCGGTCTGAATGACAATAAAGGCTATCTAATCTAATCTAATCTAATCTAAGTTTGCGGAAGCAGCACAGGCTTGTGGTCTCACAATGAGCATCAGCAAGACGGAGGTCATCCACCCTTCGAGCCAGCACCGCCATTCAATGTGATCATGGCTGATCATCCACAATCAGTACCCCGTTCCTGCCTTCTCCCCATATCCCCTGACTCCGCTATCTTCAAGAGCCCTATCCAGCTCTCTCTTGAAAGCATCCAGAGAACCGGCCTCCACCGCCCTCTGAGGCAGAGAATTCCACACTCACTACTCTCTGTGAGAAAAAGTGTTTCCTCGTCTCTCTCCATTCTAAATGGCTTACCCCTTATTCTTAAACTGTGGCCCCTGGTTCTGGACTCCCCCAACATCAGGAACACAGCTGAGAGCCGTTGCCTCCTTCAAATACTTGAGAAGTGTAATATCTTCTGATGGTTCCCTGGACAAGGAAATCTCAACGAGAATCAACAAAGCCAGTCAAGCCCTTGGACGACTGCGTACACGAGTGCTGAACCAGCACAACATCAAGTTGTCAACTAGACTCAACGTCTACAAAGCAGTTGTGCTTTCCAGCCTGCTCTATGGGCGTGAAACGTGGACCTCGTATAGGAATCACATCCGTCGACTTGAGAAGTTCCACGTGTGCTCGTTGCAGTCCATCATGGCAGGACAAAGTGCCCAACCTGGCAGTATTGGACAGATCCAGCTTCAGGATCGAGGCAATGATCATCAAGTAAGTAAGTAAGTAAGTAAGTAAACTTTATTTATATAGCGCATTTTAAGACAATTTGCATTGACCCCAAAGCGCTTCACATAATTTAAATAATAATAAGTTCCATAGAAAAAGGTTTTTAAAAAAAATGAAAAAAAGTGGACACAACATATTAAAGAGTTCAACACAAACATCCCCCCACAGCAGAATCAAAACATTTCCACTGCGGGGGAAAGGCACCAGAAAGTTAAGTCCTCTTCCTCTGTGAAACATCCCGAGGTCAGCACAGCTCCGATAGAGTGGGCACGTCATCTGATGGATGAAACCCACATGCCTCGACAGGTCTTCTACAGCGTGCTCTCCCAGGGACAAAGCAACCGTGGGCGTCCCAGGAAGCGGTACAAAGATTGCGTCAAGGACCACCTCCACTATTGTGGTCTTGGGCCCAAGCAACTGGAAGCCTGGGCCAGCGACAGAACACGCTGGCGCGCAGCAGTGCGAACAGCAGCCGGCAGCTTCGAGGAGCGCCGCATAGAGCCACTTACCAAAGGCCAGGGAGAGGTGGAAGGCTACCTCCCGGAACCCGCCAGCGGCGACCTTCATCTTCCTCCACTGCCCTCGAGTGTGCGCTTCACGAATTGGACTCGCGAGCCGTGTCAGAACTCACCAGAATTGAGACTGCGCAACCCGCCATCATCGTTACCGACGGGCCACCACCACTGGGTGATCGCTGGTCAGTACGAACTAGGTGGGCCGAAGGGCCTGTTTCCACGCTGTATCTCTGAACTAAATTAAAATGCACACCATCGGATATAAAAAACCTTCTGGAGGTGTGAAACATCCACTAGATGGTGACAGATTGTTTCCCAGCCTGTGAAAATCTGGTAGACACCAAATGTCCGAGTAACTCAGCGGGTCAGGCAGCATCTCTGGGGGGAAGGAAGGGGTGATGTTTCGGGCCGAGGCCCATCTTTAGCGCCACGTCTCCGGTTTATATCTTACACTAAATAAAATTGTGGATGGCTTGACTGTAATCATGTATTGTCTTTCCGCTGACTGGATAGCACATAACGGGAAAATCTTTTCACTGTACCTGTACAAGTGACAATAATAAATTAAACTCAAATTTGTTTGTGCACGGCTGAACATCTTAGCTAAACTGAAGTAAACAATTTCCCCGTGACCGGGTTGTTTAGTACAGCGCGGAAACAGGTCCTTCAGCCCACAGTGTCCGAGCCAACCAGCGATCACCCCTTACACTAACACTATCCTACACGCATTGGGGACAGTTTTACAATCTTTACCGAAGTCAATTAACCTACACACCTGTACGTCTTTGGAGTGTGGGAGGAAACCGGAGCACCCGGAGAAACCCTACGCGGTCACGTGGAGAACGTACAAACTCCGTACAGACAGCGCCCATAGTCAGGATTGAACCGGATGTGAGGCAGCAATTCTGTCACTGCTCCACCATGCTGCCCCTGACGGCGGGTCTATGAGGATAAATCATCAAGGAAGGTCAACAGGTTTCCCATTGCAACTCAGGTCAGGGGCTGACCTCGATTGGAGTAGATTTTCCCTTTGACCACACAGGTTGCTATCAGGGTTAGAGGGCAATTCGGGATTTGTTCTTCCCCATGTAGATTAAACACTGGTAGAGTTGCTGCCTCACAGCGCAAGAGACCCGGGTTCAATCCTGACCTCGGGTGCTGTCTTAATGGACTTTGCACATTCTCCTTGTGACCACGTGGGTTTTCTCCAGGTGCTCCGGTTTCATCCCACACTATAAAGACGTTCGAGTTTGTTGGTCCATTGGCCCTCTGTACATTGCCAGTCGTGTGCAGGGAGTGGATGAGAAAATGGAATAACATAGAACTAATATGAACGGGTGATCGATGGTCGGCATGGACTCAGTGGGCCGAAGGGCCTGGTTCCATGCTGTGTCTCTAAACTAAATATTCTATAATTTTCATTTCAACCCCGTTTTTATTTATGTATTTATTATTTTTTCGGCATGTCGCAGTCACTGGCAAAGCCAGTGTATATCACCCATCCCTTATATAAAGTTTTAGTTTAGTGTGGAGATAGGTGTTTCTAAAGATAAGGCACGACGCCGGAGACCTGGGTTCAATCCTGATCTGTATGGAGTTTGTACGCTCTCCCCGTGACCTGCGTGGGTTTTCTCCGGGTGCTCCGGCTTCCTCCCGCACTTCAAAGACGTGCAGGTTTGTAGGTTAATTGGCTTCAGTAAAATTTGGAAATTGTCCCTAGTGTGTGTAGGATAGTGTAATGGGCCTGTCCCATTTACGCGACTTTTTCGGCGACTGCCGGCACCCGTCATAGGTCGTTACAGATCGCCGAAATTTTTCAACGTGTTGCAAATCCAGCGGCGACCAGAACAAGGTACGACTCTTTGGGCGACCACTCACGAACATACAGGCTTCACCCCGCGACATGTCCCGTTGTGTCGCCTGTACGGTCGTGAGTCGTCTCCTCAGTTGCCCAAAGAGTCGTAGCGTCTTTCTGGTCGCCGCTGGATTTTCAACATGTTGAACATTTTCGGCGACCTGCAACATAGAAACATAGAAACATAGAAATTAGGTGCAGGAGTAGGCCATTCTGCCCTTCGAGCCTGCACCGCCATTCAATATGATCATGGCTGATCATCCAACTCAGTATCCCGTACCTGCCTTCTCTCCATACCCCCTGATCCCCTTAGCCACAAGGGCCACATCTAACTCCCTCTTAAATATAGCCAATGAACTGGCCTCGACTACCCTCTGTGGCAGAGAGTTCCAGAGATTCACCACTCTCTGTGTGAAAAAGTTCTTCTCATCTCGGTTTTAAAGGATTTCCCCCTTATCCTTAAGCTGTGACCCCTTGTCCTGGACTTCCCCAACATCGGGAGCAATCTTCCTGCATCTAGCCTGTCCAACCCCTTAAGAATTTTGTAAGTTTCTATAAGATCCCCTCTCAATCTCCTAAATTCTAGAGAGTATAAACCAAGTCTATCCAGCCTTCAACGACCTATGACGGGTGCCGACAGTCATCGTAAAAGTCGCGTAGGTGGGACAGGCCCATTAGTGCGTGGGGATCGCTGGTCATCGTGGGCTCGGTGGGCCGATTGGGCCTGTTTCTCTAAACTAAACCAAACTAATCTAGACTAAACAAAAATGGAAATAAAAAAATATTATAAATGCTCTAATCACACCGATGATCACAGATAATCACACTGATGCACAGTAAAAGTCGTTGTTTAGAATTTCCCATTGTTATATTTGTTAAGATTAAGAAATCAAGTGGTGAATTATTGTCCAAGGAGCAAAATATTTTGTCTGCAATTTACAGATACTTCGAATCAAGTGTAAAGCTTCTGAATCAATTGGGATTAGTCAGTGGTTATTGAGACTTTGTGTTAGATCCTAAAATACAGGCTGATCGTGCAGAATTAATTGCAGAAGAGGCATGGAGGTCATGTTGCAGTTGCATGAGACGTGGTTGAGGCCGCATTTAGAGTATTGTGTTCAGCTCTGGGCACCGTGTTATAGGAAAGATGTCGTCAAGCTGGAAAGAGTGCAGAGAAGATTCGCGAGGATGTTGCCAGGACTAGAGGGTCTGAGCTAAAGGTAGAGGTTGAGTAGGCTGGGTCTCTATTCCTTGGAGCGCAGGAGGGTGTTCTTATAGGGGTGTATAAAATCTTAAGAGGAATAGATCGGGTAGACGCACAGAGTCTGTTGCCCAGAGTAGGGGAATCGAGGACCAGAGGACATAGGTTTATGGCGAGGGTGGGGTTAAGATTTAATAGGAATCTGAGGGGTGATTTTTTCACACAAAGGGTGGTGGGTGTATGGAACGAGTTGCCAGAGGAGGTAGTTGAGGCAGGGGATATGGGGAGAAGGCAGGAGCTGGGTACTGATTGTGGATGATCAGCCATGATCACATTGAATGGAGGTGCTGGCTTGAAGGGCCGAATGGCCTACTCCTGCACCTATTGTCTAATGTCTATTGACTATCACAACGTATAAGAAGCAATTAGACAGTCACACAGATAGGACAGGTTTGGAGGGATATGGACCTTCTAAGGCAGGTGGGACTAGTGGATCCCACATGTTGGTCGGTGTGTGCAATTTGGGTCGTAGGGCCTGTTTCCACGCTGTATCACTCTATGACTCTCATAGGTATGATCTTCACCACGCACAATGCTGAGGGCAACATGAGGAGCAGTATTATCCTTTAGACACAAGGAACTGCAGATGCTGGTTTACAAAAAAAGCGCGTACGGCAGCACAGTGGTGCAGCGGTAGAGGTAATTCGACAGGTACTTGGGTGGGACAGGTTTAGAGGGGTATGGACCAAATGCAGGCAGGTGAGACGACTATAGATGGGACATGTTGGTCGACATGGGAAGGTTGGGCCGAAGGGCCTGTGTCCACACTGTTTGACTCTGACTCTATGACAAGCAAGGATTAAATGCCAAGTCATTGCCAATTTAGATGTATCCTGATAGAGATAAATTTATGCTATGCTTTCAGTGCTAAATTTAATATTGCTGGCTGGTGAAATTGGATAGGTTTCAGCCGTGGCACAGTCCATTAGAGGTGCCTTTGACTTGTAACACAGAACAGGCACATGCACAATCACAAGCAGTTGTGCAAATACTGACAGACAGACAGACAGACAGACAGACAGACAGACAGGCAGACAGACAGACAGACAGACAGACAGACAGACAGACAGACAGACAGGTGCGTCTCTCAGGCAGAGGCGGTGAGTGTCGCAAATAGGACGAGTCATAAGTGATAAGTGATAGGAGTAGAATTAGGCCATTCGGCCCATCAAGTCTACTCCACCATTCAATCATGGCTGATCTATCTCTCCCTCCTAACCCCATTCTCCTGCCTTCTCCCCATAACCTCTGACACCGTACTAATCAAGAATCTAACTCTCTGCCTTAAAAATATCCACAGCCTTCTGTGGCAAAGAATTCCACAGATTCACCACCCCCTGACAAAAGAAATTTCTCCTCATCTCCTTCCGAAAATAACGTCCTTTAATTCTGAGGCTATGACCTCTAGTCCTAGACTCTCCCACTAGTGGAAACATCCTCTCCACATCCACTCTATCCAAGCTATTCACTATTCACCCACAATTACACATCTAAGCAAATGCAATTATGTTGTCGTGAGTTCTATTCATCTCATTACATGGTTTTCACCCAGGCTGTCAATATAATATTACTTCCATCAATAAACAAATGAAATACTTTGGAAGGATGTATCCACTAGTGTATGGAACAAGCTGCTGGAGGAGGTAGTTGAGGCTGGGACTATCCCAACGTTTAAGAAAGACAGTTACATGGATAGAACAGGTTTGGAGGGATATGGGCCAAATGCAGGCAAGTGGGACTAGTGTAACTGGGACATGTTGGCCGGTGTGGGCGAGTTGGGCCAAAGGGCCTGTTTCCACAATGTATCACTCTGTGACTCTAGTGAGTTGCGGTTGTGATGCGGAGGTTTAGTGGATCTGAATTAAAAATAAGGTTGACACAAAGTGCGGGAGTAACTCAGTAGGTCAGGCAGCATCTCTGGAGAAAAGGAATAGGTGACATTTCGGGTTGAGACCCTTCTTCAGACAGTCTCAACCTATTCCTTTCCTCCAGAGATGGTGCCTGACCCGCTTAGTCCAGCATTTTGTGTCCATCCATAGTCCCGTGAGCAACCAAGACATACTTGTAGGTGCCAGATTTACGTGGCTATATACTGTGGCATGTTTGGCAAGGTGTGCTGGAAACCAAATGGTGGCACACAGATCTCCTTCATCTCTCCGCTCCTGGATCCCGTACTGAGTACATCTGGAATGTGACTTTACACGAGTTACAGATGTGACTACACATGTTGGCTGACCCTTCATTCATTCCATACCTCATTCTTTCAAATGGAATTAGCGACCCGCGGGAAAAAAATAAAAGATACCTGATTTAATAAGATTATTAAGGGATTGAACACACTAGAGGCAGGAAACATGTCCCCGATGTTCCAGAACCAGGGGCCACAGTTTAAGAATAAGGGGTAAGCCATTTAGAACGGAGATGAGGAAAAACCTTTTCACCCAGAGAGTTGTGAGTCTGTGGAATTCTCTGCCTCAGAAGGCAGTGGAGGCCGATTCTCTGGATGCTTTCAAGAGAGAGTTAAATAGAGCTCTTAAAGATAGCGGAGTCAGGGGATGTGAAGAGAAGGCAGGAACAGGGTTCTGATCAGCCATGATCACAGTGAATGGCGGCGCTGGCTCAAAGGGCCGAATGGCCTACTCCTGCACCTATTGTCTATTGTCTCCAACTGCATTCTATCTTTGTCCGCCCCCTCCCCTGACATTAGTCGGAAGAAGGGTCTCCACCCGAAACGTCGCCCGTTCCTTCTCTCCAGAGATGCTGCCTGTCCCGTTGAGTTACTCCAGCATTTTGTGTCAATCTACAGACCAGCACGTCTTCGGAGTATTGGAGATACGATAGTGGCGTTTAAGAAACTTTTGGCTAGGCATATGGATAGGCAGGGAATTGAGGATATGGATCACGTGCGGGCAGATAAGAGTTGATCTTGGCATCATGTTCAGCGCAGACATTGGGCCGAAGGGCCTCTCCTTTTCCATGAAATATAATTTTTATGAAAATATTAAAGGCGTTCTTCCCTCCCCACTCCAGGGGCGGTCACGGTGGCGCAGCGGTAGAGTTCCTGCCTTGCAGCGAATGCAGCGCCGGAGACCCGGGTTCGATCCCGACTACGGGTGCTGTCGGTACGGAGTTTGTACGTTCTCCCCGTGACCCGCATGGGTTTTCTCCGAGATCTTCGGTTTCCTCCCACACTCCAAAGACGTACAGGTTTGTAGGTTAATTGGCTTGGTGAAGACCCTAGTGGGTGTAGGATGGTGTTAGGGTGCTGGTCAGCATAGACCGGTGGGCTGAAGTTTCCGCGCTGAATGTCTAAACTAAAATAAAATATATCTCCACCCATCATAAACATTTGGTCTCTCCACTCAGCGCAAGTACAAATTAATGCCACCTCTGGCACTCCATCTTAAACAGCCTCTTATACAGATAGATAATAATGAACATCATCATCAGAAGCACTGTTATTATACTGCAACATCGCTACACGACACCAGATGTGCTATTTAATTATGGATTATTGCACAAATATATATTAGATCAAAGTGGAGTCAATGGCTCTGAACTAGTATTCAAGAAGGAACTGCAGATGCTGGAAGATCGAAGGTACACAAAAATGCTGGAGGAACTCAGCGGGTGCAGCAGCATCTATGGAGCAAAGGAAATAGGCGACGTTTCGGGCCGAAACCCTTCTTCAGACTGATGGGGTGGTGGGGGGGGGGAGAAGGAAGGAAAAAGGGAGGAGGAGGAGCCCGAGGGCGGGGGGATGGGAGGAGACAGCTCGAGGGTTAAGGAAGGGGAGGAGACAGCAAGGGCTAGCAAAATTGGGAGAATTCAACATTCATGCCATCCGGACGCAAGCAACCCAGGCGGAATATGAGGTGCTCTGAACTAGTAGTTTGACTTACGAGCTTTAGTTTGCAATTAAGCACTAAATTTATGATTAATCAGCTGTCTTGTTAGTGATTTGGAAATGGAAAATACAATTTGGCAAATCTCGAGGACTACAATCTGTTCTGCCATTGATTGATAACCCACTTTATGGAGAGCACATTTATTTCATTATCTCTGCTCTTATTGTTTTCATTTTTTTAAATTTAGTTTAGGAGATGCAGAGCGGAAACAGGCCCTTCGGCCCACCGAGTCCGTGCCGGCCATCGATCGCCCGCACTATAGATTTAGTTTAAGAGATACAGCGCGGAAACAGGCCCTTCGGCCCACCGAGTGCGTGCCGTCCATCGATCGCCCGCACTATAGATTTAGTTTAAGAGATACAGCGCGGAAACAGGCCCTTCGGCCCACCAAGTCCGAACCGACCAGCGATCCCCGCCCACGAACACTATCCTACACACACTGGGGACAGTTTCCACTTGAACCCAAGCTAATTAACCTACAAACCTGTACGCCTTTGGAGTGCGGGAAGAAATCGGAGCACCCGGAGAAAACCCACGCGGTCACGGGGAGAACGAACAAACTCCGTACAGACACCCGTGGCCAGGATCGAACCCAGGTCTCTGGTGCTGTAAGGCAGCAACTCTGCCTCTGCATCACCGTGCCACTAGTTCTATCCTACACACCGGAGACAATTTACAGAAGTCATAGGAATGGGAGGGCTTATAATTGGGGAATTCAATGTTCATGCTATTGGGTTGTAAGAAACCCAAGCAGAATATATGGGGGAGTAGTTTCTCGGAGCATTTTCGGAGGTTACATGTAAGAGGAAAAGATATAATCTTAACAAGATTGATGTACAGGGGGAACTTGGAGTCCAGGTCCATAACTCTCAGAAAATGTCAACACGAGTAAATAGAATGGCAAAGGAGGCATATGCTATGCTTGCTTTCATAGGTCAAGGCATTAAGTGTAATGGACTTGTCCCACTTAGGCGACTGCCAGGGGCTAGTTTTAATGGAATTCACCTACGACACCTGGTGACAACCTACGACAGCAAACATTGTCGCCACTGGAGAAAAAGGATGGGTGACGTTTCGGGTCGTGACCCGCCAGAAGGAGAAGACTGAAGAAGGGTCCCGACCCGAAACGTCACCCATCCATGTTCTCCAGAGATGCTGCCCGAACCGCTGAGTTACTCCTGCAGTTTGTGTCTATCTTTTACCCACGTTGAATAGTGGCTGGATTTCAAAGAAATCTCTTGGTCTGTGCAGGAAGGAACTGCAGATGCTGGTTTACATAGAAAATGTAACATAGCAAAATGAATACAAAATGCTGGAGTAACTCAGTGGGACAGGCTTCATCTCTAGATACAAGGAATGGGTGACGTTTTGGGTCGAGACCCTTCTTATATTCTTGTTATTGAGGAAGTGCAGCATAGGTTCACCAAGTTAATTCTCTGGATGGGGGGACTGACATGCGAACGGAGATGAGGAAACACTTTTTCACACAGAGAGTTGTGAGTCTGTGGAATTCTCTGCCTCAGAGGGCGGTGGAGGCCGGTTCTCTGGATACTTACAAGAGAGAGGTAGAATAGGGCTCTTAAAGATAGCGGAGTCAGGGGATATGGGGAGAAGGCAGGAACGGGATACTGATTGTGGATGATCAGCCATGATCACATTGAATGGTGGTGCTGGCTTGAAGGATGGAATGGTCTACTCCTGCACCTATTGTCTATTGTCTAATGATGATAGAATGGATCGACTGCAATGGTCCATTCACTGGAATTTAGAAGGATGAGAGGCAATCTTATTGAAACATATAACATTCTTAAGGGATTGGACTGGCTAGATGCAGGAAAATGTTCTCGATGTTGGGGAAGTCCAGAATCAGGGGTCACAGTTTAAGAATAAGGGGTTGGCCACTTAAGACTGAGATGTGGAAAAACCTTTTCACCCAGAGAGTTGTGAATCTGTGGAATTTTCTGCCACAGAAGGCAGTGGAGGCCAATTCACTGGGTGTTTTCAAGAGAGAGTTCGATATAGCTCTTAGGGCTAACGGAATCAAGGGATATGGGAAAGCAGGAACGGGGTACTGATTTTGGATGATCAACCATGATTATATTGATTGGCGGTGTTGGCTCGAATGGCCGATTGGCCTACTCCTGCACATATTTTCTGTGTTTCTATGTTGTACTTTGAAATGTCCTGAGGTACATAATTGGTATAGAAATGGAAAACCTTCTTTGTTTTCTTTAATGATCTTCTGGGGAGCAGCATGAAATGAATCATGACACTGAACACAGAAGCTTCTGTTAGTAAGGGTGCGCAGAAGCTGGCTTCGGGTGTGGTCTGTGTGTGAAGTTTGTACGTTCTCCCTGTGACCGCATAGGATCCATTCGGGTGCTCGGGTTTCCTCCCACACTCCAAAAATGTGTGGGTTTGTAGGTTAATTGCCCCTCTGTAAATGACCCCTAGTGTGTAGGGAATGTAGGGTGAGAAAGTGGGACAACATTAGATTATAGAGTGCAGTTAGACATAAATTGCTGGAGTAACTCAGCGGGTCAGGCAGCATCTCTGGAGAAAAGGAATAGGTGACCTTCTGGATCGAGATCCTTCTTCAGACAGAGTCAGGGGAGAGGGACACTAGAGGTATCAAAAGGTGCAGAACAAATCAGAGCCGGCCTTTTCATACCTTTAGTTTTCCTCTCCAGGCCAGCCGCGTTTATCCATACCCCCTCTTCTCTCTTCCAGTTTTAGTTTAGAGATACAGCACGGAAACAGGCCCTTTGGCCCACCGGGTCCGCGCCAACCAGCGATCCCCGCACACTAACACTATCCTACACCCACTAGGGACATTTTTACATTTACCAAGCCAATTAACCTACAAACCTGTACGTCTTTGGAGTGTGGGAGGAAACCGAAGATCTCGGAGAAAACCCACGCAGGTCACGGGGAGAACGTACAAACTCCGTATAGACAGCACCTATAGTCGGGATCGAACCCGGGTCTCCGGCGCTGCATTCGCTGTAAGGCAGCAACTCTACCGCTGCGCCACCGTTATTTTCCCCTTCCTTCCCTGCAATCAGTGTGAAGACGTGTGGCACGGTGGCACAGTTGCTGCCTCACAGCGCCAGAGACCTGGGTTTGCTCCCGACTACTGGTGCTGTCTGTACGGAGTCTTACATTCTCCCGGTGACCCGCATGGGTTTTCCCCGAGATCTCCGAGATTTCCCCCCACACTCCAAAGACGTACAGGTTTGTTGGTTAATAGGCTTGGTATAAATGTGAAATTGTCCGTAGTGTGTGTAGGGTAGTGTTATTGTGCGGGGATCGCTGAGCGGCGCGGACTCGATGGGCCGAAGGGCCTGTTTCCACGCTGTATCTCCAAACTAAACTAAACTAAACTAAGTCCATTTTCTCCAGAGATGCTGGCTGACCCGCTAAGTTACTCTGCCATTTTTGTGTCTATCTCGGCAAAAATAATTGCTGGGCTATAATGTATGTGCAATCCAATTGTAAATCTTTATTATCCTGTTGATCATTCATTGTACAAAGCTGGCTGAAGTCAGCACTGGCCGCCAAAGCAACAGCGGGTTTAATGGTGCTCGTATTAAAAACACATAAATCATCAAGTAACTACTATAACCGCAATGTAGACGTTCTCAATGAATCACGAACCTGGGCAATCTTCTGTTGTCCCATCTCTAATCTTCTCTTATCTCCCGCACTTCAACTCCCCCTCCCCCTCCCATTCCCAATCCGACCTTTCGGTCCTGGGCCTCCTCCGTGGCCAGAGTGAGGCCCACCGTAAATTAGAGGAGCAGCACCTCATATTTCGCTTGGGCAGTTTACACCCCAGCGGTATGAACATTGACTTCTCAAATTTCAGGTAGTCCTTGCTTTCTCCCTCCTTCCCCTCCCCTTCCCAGCTCACCCACAGCCTACAGTCTCCGCATCTTCCTTTCTTCTGAAGAAGGGTCTCAACCCGAAACGTCGCCTATTCCTTCGCTCCATAGATGCTGCCTCATCCGCTGAGTTTCTCCAGCATTTTTGTCTATCTGTCTAATCTTCTCAAGGTCTCATCTTCGAGTCTTCTCAACTTCTCATCTTCAACTTCGCTTTGAGTTTTAATTTATGAATGGATTTGTAGATTTGTAGATTGATTTCCAAATGAACCTGCTACGGCAATTTAGTGCGGGTGTGTAACAACATACGGAGCCATGTAGTGATGAGATTTATGGCCCTACCATGCTAGGCGATGGTTAGCTTAGACACAGCAAGCTGGGGTAACTCAGCGGGACAGGCAGCATCTCTGGAGAGAAGGAATAGGTGACGTTTCGGATCGAGACCCTTCTACGGCCTGAGAGTCGGTGGGAAAAGGGGAATGAGAGATATAGACGGTGATATAGAGGGGCTACAGAACAAATGAATGAAATTTTATGCAAAAAAGTAACGATGAGCAAGGAAAGGAGGAGCCCACAATGGTCCATTGTTGGCCTTTTTTTTTTTACACAATACAAAATGCTTTTATTCAGAACAAACAAAAATACAGAGTAGTAACACGATCAAAGAAATTGGCAGTTGACAAACAAAGTTATCAAATTAAAATATTAACAATTTTATCTACAATGCACTCGACCTCCCGCGGTGACCAGCGTTCACGGAAGGCCTCCAGAGTCCCCGTGGACACCGCGTGTTCCCTCCACAATGGAAGTGGGCCTTGGGAGCGGATCTGCTGGCTCCGGCCAGGTGGGAGTTCCTGAGCCCCGGCCACAGGGGGAAAATTCCACCCGCCGATCGGCCGCGGAAGTCCCGATGAGGTCGAGATCGGCCGCCTCGCCCGGCCTAGGGGGCACATTATCGGGGGGGGGGGACTTCAGGGGGGTGGGGGTGGTTTGAGGCCCGCTCTCGTAATTTTGTCTGGATAAAAGGACCACCAGTTGCCGGAAATTCGGTGGTGGACCCGTATTTTAATTCAATCTTTTTACGTTTGAGTCTTTCGTGCTGTACCTTGTCACTGTAACAGCTCGTCGGATAGTAGTCCCATTATCCTGAGTTCCGCTGTTATCAAACTATGCCCACCCAGAGGACACAGGTTTAAGGTGAGGGGGGGGGGGGTAAAGATTTAACAAGAATCCGAGGAGTAACTTTTTCACGCAAAGGGTGGTGGGTGTATGGAACGAGCTGCCAGAGGAGGTAGTTGAGTCTGGGACAATCCCAACTTTTAAGAAACAGTTAGACAGGTACATGGATAGGACAGGTTTGGAGGGATATGGGCCAAATGCAGGCAGGTGGGACGTGTAGATTTCGCCAGTGGTATGAATATTGATTTCTCCAACTTCAAGTAACCCTTGCGTTCCCTCTCTCCATCCCTCCCCCATCCTAGTTCCCTGACCAGTCTGACTGTCCTCCTGATTAAATTTTACCTTGTGTGCCTCGTTGTCAGCATCCCCTGGCTAACTATGATCTATTCTACATTTTCCTTGATCTTTGTCTCCTTTGATGTTTCGGTTTTACAACTTGCCTTTCCTTATCTCTTGTCTCCCTCTCCCCTTACTCTCCACATTAAGTCTGAAGAAGGGTCTCGACCCAAAACGACACCCATTCCACCTATCCAGCGATGTTGCCTGTTGCGCTGGGTTACTCCAGCATTTTGTGTCTATCTCAGATGGGGCATGTTGGCTGGTGTGGGCAAGTTGGGCCGAAGGCCCTGTTTCCACACTGTATCACTCTATGACAATAGCCAATAGACAATAGGTGCAGCAGTAGGCCATTCGGCCCTTCGAGCCAGCACCGCCATTCAATGTGATCGTGGCTGATCATCCCCAATCAGTACCCCGTTCCTGCCTTCTCCCCATATCCCCTGACTCCGCTATCTTTAAGAGCCCTATCTAGCTCTCTCTTGAAAGTATCCAGAGAACCGGCCTCCACCGCCCTCTGAGGCAGAGAATTCCACAGACTCACCACTCTCTGTGTGAAAAAGTGACTTATCTCAACATCCCTTGATCTACACAAGACTGTCTGAGGTTTGACTTGCTCCTCCATTAACTCCATAAACATCTCTGGTTGATGAACCACCCAACCATTGAGTGACTGCACTGAACTCTGCCCCTGTTTTACATCTTTGAGTTATTGCTTCACAGTCCATTTACTTCTAATTTTCCGTAATTATGGTACGTTTCTAGCTTGCCAGTTTGCACAAACTTCTCTTCCTCGTCTCCAGGCTCTGGCTCTTTGGCGGACAGTAGTTCTGTCGATGGTTTGAATAAGAGTCTCGACTCGAAACGTCACCCATTCCTTCTCTCCAGCGATGCTGCGATGCTGTCTGTCCCACTAAGTTACTCCAGCATATTGTGTCTCGCTTAGATAGGGCGTGTTGGCCATGCAGGAGCAGAATTAGGCCATTCAGCCCATCAAGTCTTCTCTGCCATTCAATCATGGTTGATCTATCTCTCCCTCCTAACCTGCCTTGTCCCCCTGACACCCGTACATGGGGCGGGCAGAGGGATCAGGGCCAAATGCAGACAAATGGGACGTGTGTGGATGTGGGTCAGCATGGATGAGCTGGGCTGAAGGGACTGCTTCGATCCTGTATGGCTCTATGTCTCACATCCCAAAGCAATTTTTAGTCAATCAGAATAATGTTACTGTTGTAATGTAGGAATTGCCAGAGTCAAGTTGGACACAGCATGCGACCACAAACAGTCCTGGATTAATGGTCAGATTTATTGAGTAAAGGGCCTGTCCCACTTACCGATTTTTTCTCCAACTGCCGACGTCACCGACTGACGTATCAGGTCATCGAAAAATTCACGGCGTGACGCGGCGTGATGACATATTGATGCGCGGTGTTTTTTCAAGTGTCCCAACATTTTTTTGTCGCCGCTGGATTTTGAAATGTTCAAAATCTTTTGCGACCCTGATATGAGGCCGGCAGTCGCTGAAAAAATCGGCAAGTGGGACAGGCCCCTTAATTTTCAGAGAGGAATAATCACACCAGAACATCATTATTCACTTGCGCCATTGGGCAGTTTAAATAGAGTCACGCAGCACACAGCGACACGGTGGCGAAGCGGTAGAGGTGCTGCCTTACAGCGAATGCAACGCCAGAGACCTGGGTTCGATCCCGACAATGGGTGCTGTCTGTACGGAGTTTGCACGTTCTCCCCGTCACTGCATGGGTTTCCTGCGGGTGCTTCGGTTTCCCCCTACACTCCAAAGAAGTGCAGGTTTGTAGGTTAATTTGGCTTTGGTAAATTTGGTGTGTGTAGGATAGAGCTAGTATATGGGGTGATCGCTGGTCGGAGCGGACTCGGTGGGCCGAAGGGCCTATTTCCACGCTGTATCTCTAAACTAAACTAAACTGATCTAGACTAAACTAAAAGGAACAATATAGTGCCAAGACAAAAACTAATCCCCTGAGTCCCCTCAGTCTGAAGAAGGGTCTCGACCCAAAACGTCACCTATTCCTGTCAGATGATTTGTGTATGAAGCATTTATTGTGGAGTTGTACTTTGAGCAGTGGTGCTGTGATCCACAGGGAGTGGTGTTTCCATAAGCTGGGACAGGCAAGGCCGAGGTGATATCAGCTAACTACCACTGCAACGAAGCAGAACTGAGTGTTGGTGTTAAATTAATCTCTGGAGTCTGATTATGCATCTACTTTGGTTCTGGAAACTCTGGTAAGAAGAACAACAAAAGAGCAGCCATTAATATTTGCCAGTGAAAAAGTCTCTCCTTATTAATGGCTTTACCTCTAATGGCTGTGACGTGGAAGAGAAAAAAATCTGATTAAAAAAAATACGCAGACAGACTGTAATGTTGGAAAATATATGGCGATCTATACTGGCCAGATGAATCCTAACATGGAATATGTGTAGGAAGGAACTGCAGATGCTGGTTTACACCGAAGATAGACACAAAATGCTGGAGTAACTCAGCGGGACAGGCAGCCTCCCTGGGAGAAGGAATGGGCGACGTTTCAGGTAAACCTTCTTCAAACTTTATGTGTAATATTTTAACAAATCGAGAATTGCTAATGACTGTCAATAATAGAACAGAACAGTACAACACAGGAATAGGCCCTTCGGCCCTCAATGTCTGTGCTGTACATGATGCCAATTTAAACTAATCTTCTCTGCCTCCATATCACTCCATTCCTTGCCTGGGATCGACGCTCCAACTGCGGACTTTGACATTAAGGAACTCGTAGTCTCGGGTTGAGACTGACGTCGGGAAGCTCCAAAACCGCACGGCGTTCGACTCGCCCCGACCTAGGGTAGATCGCCCGGCGCAGGGGAGCAATGATTCCCCCCCCGATGCAGGAGCTTGACCGCCACGACGAGGTGGCCCGTTAACGGAAGGCCCGAGGTCCCCGAACACTGGAGGACAAAGAAGGGAAGAGATTGAACTTTTTTTTAGTCTTCCACC
The DNA here is from genome assembly GCF_010909765.2 of Amblyraja radiata. Classification (NCBI taxonomy): domain Eukaryota; kingdom Metazoa; phylum Chordata; class Chondrichthyes; order Rajiformes; family Rajidae; genus Amblyraja; species Amblyraja radiata. The sequence goes on along the minus strand of NC_045963.1, from coordinate 76,639,801 downwards.
ACAGTGAGGAATGTGGAGGAGTCATTGTGGTGGATGTTTATGTTAAAATATATTTTGTGTGTTCTGTTGCTTTTCATTAGTAAGGCAAAAACAATCCCTTGTATGTTGCAAAACATACTTGGCTAAAAGTATGATTATCCATGTGCTTATTCAAAAGATCTCTTCAACACCACTATCATATCTGCCTCCACCACCACCCTTGGGAGCCTGGTCCATCACGGGTCCGAGCTCCCCACCATCGAAGGGATCTACAGGAGTCGCTGCCTCAAAAAGGCAGCCAGCATCACCAGAGACCCACACCATCCTGGCCACAGACTCATTTCACCCCTGCCATCGGGAAGAAGGTACAGGAGCCTGAGAACTGTAACGACCAGGTTCAGGAACAGCTTTTTCGCAACAACCATCAGGCTCTTGAACACTACCAACTCCAACTGGTGGCACAGTGGCGCAGCGGTAGAGTTGCTTCCTTCCTTAATTTGTGGAATTCCCTGCCACAGAGGGCAGTGGAGGCCAAATCACTGGATGGATTTAAGAGAGAGTTAGATAGAGCTCTAGGGGCTAGTGGAATCAAGGGATATGGGGAGAAGGCAGGCACGGGTTATTGATTGGGGACGATCAGCCATGATCGCAATGAATCGAAGGGCCGAATGGCCTCCTCCTGCACCTATTTTCTATGTTTCTACAGCATTTGTAGTGTTTGAGGTTTCGATCCCGACTACGGGTGCTGCCTGTACGGAGTTTGTACGTTCTCCCCGTGACCTGTGTGGGTTTTCTCCGAGATTTTCAGTCTCCTCCCACACTCCAAAGACGTACAGGTCCAGAGAGGTACAGGTTTGTAGGTTAATTGGCTTGGTATAAATGTAATAATTGTCCCTGGTGTGTGTAGGACAGTGTTAACGTGCGGGGATCGCTGGTCAGTGCGGGCCCGGTGGGCCGAAGGGCCTGTTTCCGCGCTATATCTCTCAAACTAAACCTAAAACTGAACTCCAAGCTGTGAACTACCTTGGAGATAGACACAAAATGCTGGAGTATCTCAGGGGAACAGGCAGCATCTCTGGATAAAAGGAATGGGTGATGTTTCGGGTTCAGACTGAGAGTCAAGGGAGAGGGAGACAGAGAGAAAACCAGAGATCAAAAGGGATGAAGCTCAAAGAAAATGTAGAATGGCTCATTGTTAGATGAGGGGAAGGTGACAATGAAGGAGACAATCAGTGCAAGTTAATCTGGAGGACAGTGAAACTAGTCGGAGAACTAGGGTGGGGGAGGGATAGAGAGAGAGGGAAAGTTAGAGAAATCAATATTCATTCATTGATTGCATTAGGGACTTTAGACTCTGATTTGTACTATATTGAGTTATTTTATTTCTTGAACTTCTTTTCCATTGGTTATTATATTATCTATTGAGTAATGAGTTTACAAACCTGTTGCGTCTCTGCAAGTAAGATTTCAGTGTACCATTTTGGTACATATGTCAATAAAACACATTTAACTCTGTCAATAGGTTTTTAGATTAATGCTGGTCACATCCCTTGATCCAGGAGCCCTCTGCTGGATTGCCTAGGAAATGATGCACTGTGACATTTAATAATAATAATAATAATATATCTTTTATTGTCATTGCACGTCAGTGCAACGAGATTTAGTGTGCAGCTCCACTGATGTACAAGAAAGGTAAATAAATACAATACATAAATAAGCAAGCTGAATTGATTGACGTGACCATCTGAGGGAGACTGTCCAAAGGGAGTGGGTGGGGGGGCACTCATTAGGGCCGGTTCAGAGCCGCTATAGCTCTTGGGATAAAACTGTTCCTGAGTCTAGAGGTTCGGGCGTAGAAGGCCTTGTAACGTCTGCCGGAGGGAAGTAGTTGAAACAGACCGTGGCAGGGGTGTGATGAGTCCTTATGGATGCTGAGGGCCTTCCTGAGGCACCGCGTGTGGTAGATGCCCTCCAAGGCTGGTAGCTCTGTCCCGATGATCCGCTGCGCTCTGTTGACGACCCGCTGAAGAGCTCTCCTCTCCGTCTCCGTGCAGCTGAGATACCACACAGAGATGCCATACGTTAGTATGCTCTCTGTGGTGCAGCGGTAGAACGTTGTCAGCAGCTGTTGGGGCAGACCAGTCTTTTTTTAATGTCCTCAGGAAGAACAGTCGTTGCTGTGCCTTCTTGACCAGCGCGGCGGTGTTTGTGGACCATGTGAGGTCTTCTGAAATGTGAGTGCCCAGAAACTTAAAGCTGGACACTCTCTCCACACTTTCCCCGTAAATGGAGATTGGGGCGTATTCTCCAGAATGGGACCTCCTGAAGTCAATAATCAGCTCCTTGGTCTTGGAGGTGTTTAGTGCCAAGTTGTTATTGGCGCACCAGTCCGCCAGGTTCTGCACCTCCGCTCTGTAGTTTGTTTCATCACCGTTGGTGATCAGCCCAATCACTGTGAAGAGGGAGGAGAGCATGGGGCTTAGTACACAACCCTGTGGTGTGCCGGTGCTCAGGGTGATGGTGGAGGACAGGTGCGGACCCAGTCTCACTGCCTGCGGTCGCTCCGTGAGAAAGTTCAGGATCCAAGCGCATATCGGTGAGCTGAGGCCTAGCTGGTGGAGTTTGATGGTGAGCTTGGTGGGGATGACCGTATTGAATGCAGAGCTATAGTCAATGAAGAGCATCCTCACATACGTACCCTGTCTGTCCAGGTGAGTCAGGACAGTGTGAAGGGCCAGAGAGATGGCATCCTCTGTCGATCTATTTGCCCTGTATGCAAATTGATGGGAGTCCAGTGAGGCAGGGATGCTGGATTTAATATGGGAGAGGACCAGCCTTTCGAAGCACTTCATAGGGATTGGAGTCAGGGCAACCGGCCGGTAGTCGTTGAGGTTGGTGATTTTGGACTTTTTCGGCACTGGCACTATGGTGGCTGTTTTCAGGCACTTGGGGACCATTGCCAGAGATAGAGATAGATTGAAGATTCTCGTGAATACCTCCGCCAGCTGTCCTGCACAGTCCTTTAATACTCTTCCCTGGACTCCATCCGGGCCTGCAGCCTTGCGTGGATTGATCCTACGCAGAGCGCACTGTACCTCCTGAGTGCTCAGTGTTAAGGCCTGTCCCTCCGCCATGGCCGGGGTTATTCCACACCTGGTGGTGTTGCCAGTATCGAACCGGGCAAAGAAGGTGTTTAGTTCGTTGGCCAGTGTGATATCACCGTGGGGGCAGGCGGGGCTGCTCTTGTAGTCAGTGATGTCCCTGACACCCTGCCACATGCTTCTGGTGTCCGCGGTATTGAAGTGGTCTTCTACTTTGCAACACTCATTGGACCAGGTAAGAAATCAAATAGAGACACAAGGAACTGCAGAGAAAGACAGAGTGCTGGAGTAACTCAGCGGGTCAGGCAGCATCTCCAAAGTCCTACTGAGCTGCATCTTGATTAGTACGGGTGTCAGGGGTTATGGGGAGAAGGCAGGCGAATGGGGTTAGGAGGGCGAGATAGATCAGTTATGATTGAATGGTGGAATAGACAATAGACAATAGGTGCAGGAGTAGGCCATTTGGCTCTTTGAACCAGCACCGCCATTCAATGTGATCATAGCTGATCATCCCCAATCAGTACCCCGTTCCTGCCTTCTCCCCATATCCCCTATCTTTAAGAGCCCTATCTAGCTCTCTCTTGAAAATATCCAGAGAACCTGCCTCCACCGCCCTCTGAGGCAGAGAATTCCACAGACTCACCACTCTCTGTGAGAAAAAGTGTTTCCTCATCTCCGTTCTAAATGGCTTACTCCTTATTCTTAAACTGTGGCCCCTGGTTCTGGACTCCCCCAACATCGGGAACATGTTTCCTGCCTCTAGCGTGTCCAAGCCCTTAACAATCTTATATGTTTCAATGAGATTTCCACTCATCCTTCTAAACTCCAGAGTGTACAAGCCCAGCTGCTCCATTCTCTCAGCATATGACAGCCCTCGCCATCCCGGTAATTAACCTTGTAAACCTACGCTGCACTCCCTCAATAGTAAGAATGTCCTTCCTCAAATTAGGGGACCAAAACTCCAGATGTATGGCTCAGTACAACTGCAGAAGGACCTCTTTGCGCCCATATTCGATTCCTCTTGTTATAAAGGCCAACATGCCATTCACCTTCTTCACTGCCTGCTGTACCTGAATGCGTGGGCAAGGTGGGCCGAAGGGCCTATTTCCACACTGTATCACTCTATGACTGTCTATCAGGTCTCCACCCAGTCTCTGATGCTCCAGAAAAAACAATGCAAGTGTTTACCCCTTTTAACTAACACCCCTTAATCCAGGCGACATTCAGGTAAACCTCTTCTACATTAAGGTCATAAGGAACTGAAGTAGAATTACGTTATTCGGCCCATCAAGTCTACTCCGCCATTCAATCATGGCTGATCTATCCCTCCCTCCCTCCGAACCCCATTCTCCTGCCTCCTCCCCATAACCCCTGACACCCGTACTAATCAAGAACCTATCCATGTGTAAGCAAGAACTGCAGATGCTGGTTAAAATCGAAGGCAGACACAAAATGCTGGAGTGACTCAGTGGGTGAGGTATCATCTCTGGAGAGAAGGAATGGGTGACGTTTCGGGTCGAGACCCTTCTTCAGACATATTCAGAAGAATATATCCATCTCTGCTTTAAAAATGTTACACATTCACCGCCCTCTGATTTAAGACCTTTCTCCTCTTCTCCTTCTTAAAAGAACGTCCTTCAATTCTGGGGCTATGACCTCTAGTCCTAGACTGTCCCACTAGTGGAAACATCCTCTCCACATCCACTCTGTCCAAGTGGATCCATTCTAAACACATCCATTCTCTCCAAAGTTTGCACATTCCTCCTGTAACAGGATGGAACCATCCTACCACAACCAGAGAGCAGTGCTGAACTACTATCTACCTCTTTGGTGACCCTCGGACTATCCTTGATCGGACTTTGCTGGCTTTACCTTGCACTAAACGTTATTCCCTTATCGTGTATCTGTACACTGTAAATGGCTCGATTGTAATCATGTATTGTCTTTCTGCTGACTGGTTAGCACGCAACAAAAGCTTTTCACTGTACCTCGGTACACGTGACAATAGACTAAAATGTAACTGAAACAATAGACTAAACTGGTCACGTTAAAGACAATTGCTGATTCCAACCCTGCTGCAGACATTAGGGGCCTTTCATTAAGTGCACGTCACGGTGGCGCAGCGGTAGAGTAGCTGCCTCACAGCGCCACAGACCCGGGTTGGATCCTGGCTACGGGTGCTGTCCATGCGGAGTTTGTGCGTCCTCCCCGTGACCTTGTGGGTTTTCTCCGGGTGCTCCGGTTTCCTCCCACACTCCAAAGACGTACAGGTTTGTAGATCAATTGGCTTTGGTAAAGTTGTACATTGTCCCTAGTGCGTGGAGGGTAAAGTCAGTGTGCGGGGATCGCTGGCCGGCATGGGCTCGGTGGGCCGAATGGCCTGTTTCCGCGCTGTATCTCCAAACTAAACGGAGCAGCTTGAGTTAGTGGAGCAGTTTGACAAATTACCCTTTTTCACGCCTGGCCTCACAAAGTGAGTAAGGTCTTCTCAAATTCCACTGACAAATTCTGCTCCGGCTTCAAAACGATCGGAGATTGGATTTTCCGCATTACTTATTTAAGGCAATTAGTTTATTTTCTTTTAACATCGCACAGGATGTAGCGGATCACTAATGAAAATGTATCCTGTACATTCACGCGTCTTTAATCTAACCCATGCGGAAAATGAGCTAGACAGCACAGTAAGTGGTTCCAGCCTTTAACAGGTTTTATAACAGGTTGAAGGATCTATACTGTTTCTTCATAAATAGACCAGAAAATGCTTTGAGCTGGAGCGCCGTGCCACAGAATCTAATGCAAAGAATGGAAATCAACCAAGATGAAACCTACGAGAGGTGTAACATTGGCTGCAAGGTTAAGCCCCTGCCCCACTACCCGAGTTAGTCACAAATTCTCCCGAGTTTTCCCCTTTGATTCAAACTCGGAGATGCCAGTCGTAGGTACCCGGGGCTACCTTTTTCACTCATGGACAATTTTCAACATGCTGAAAAATCGTCCCGACTTACACGATGCCCCGAGTACCTACAGCTGGCATTACGAGCCGCTACGAAATATCCACGGACTCCTATGGACTCGCTACGGACTCACTACGGACATTCTCGGAGTTTCAATCAAGGGGAAAACTCGGGAGAATTCGTGAGTACCTCGGGAAAGTGGGACAGGGGCTTAACTGACGTTCAGCTTACACCTCCCTCTAAGGTCAGGGCCGTTCCCCCTGACTTTACATAGATCCAGGGAATATTAGGTGCAGGCGCAGGCCATTCGCTACCTTCCGGCTATAGACAATAGACAATAGACAATAGGCGCAGGAGTAGGCCATTCGGCCCTTCGAGCCAGCACCACCATTCAATGTGATCATGGCTGATCATCCACAATCAGTAGCCCGTTCCTACCTTCTCCCCATACCCCATGTTTCTGCTAGCGCGAAGAGCTCTATCTAACTCTCTTTTCAATGCATCCAGTGAATCGGCCTCCTGAGGCAGAGAATTCCACAAATTCACAACTTTCATGGTGAAAAAGTTTTTCCTCATCTCTGTTCTAAATGGCCTACCCCTTATTCTCAAATGCCCCAAAAATCGGGAACATATTTCCTGCATCTAGCGTGTCCAATCCCTTAAGAAATTAATATGTTTCTATAAGATATCCTCTCATCCCTCCAAATTCCAGTGAATACAAGCCTACTCGTTGCATTCTTTCAGCATATGACAGTCCCACCATCCCGGGAATTAACCCGGTGAACCTACGCTGCACTCCCTCAATAGCAAGAATGTCCTTCCTCAAATTAGGAGACCAAAACTGCACACAATACTCCAGGTGCGGTCTTACTGCAGAAGGACCTCTTTGCTCCTTACTCAGATTCTCTCGTTATGAAGGCCAAGTTAGCTTTCTTCACTGCCTGCTCTACCTGCATGCTTACTTTCAGTGATTGATGTACAAGGACACCCAGATCTCATTGCACTTCCCCTAATCTGACACCATTCAGATAATAATCTGCCTTCTTGTTCCTGCCACTGAAGTGGATAATCTCACATTTATCCATTGCATGGCTCGGTGGCACAGCAGAGGAGTTGCTGCCTCACAGCGCCAGAGACCCGGGTTCGATCCTGACTATGGCCGCTGTCTGTATGGAGTTTGTACGTTCTCCCCGTGACCCGCGTGGGCTTTCTCCGGGATTTTAAGACGTGCAGGTTTGCAATATTAATAGGCTTTGGTAAAACTGTAAATGGTCACTATTGTGTAAGATGGTGCTAGAGTATGGGGATCGCTGGATGGCATGGACTCAGTGGGCCGAAGGGCCTGATCTTGCGCTCTAGCACTCTAAAGACGTGCACGTTTGTAGGTTAATTAATTGGCTTGGTATAAGTGTAAATTGTCCCTGGTGTGTGTGTGTGTGTAGGATAGTGTTAATGTGCGGGAATCGCTGGTCGGCACGGACTCGGTGGGCCGAAGGGCCTTTTCCGTGCTGTGTCACTAAACTAAACTAAACCAAATATGCATCTTAACTCTGATTAGCTGCATTCCCATGGTTCGGTTAGAATAAACACCAAGTGATTCCAAGAGTGGGCCTGGTCTGTTGAGGCGAAGCACCGTAGATGCTGGTTTACACAAAAGGACACAGAGTGCTGGAGTAACTCAGCGGGTCAGGCAGCATCTCCGGAGAACATGGAGAGGTGACGTTTCGGGTCGGAACCCTTCTTCTGCACCAGGTTATTCAAGATTAAAAATTCAAGATTCAAGAGAGTTTATTGTCATGTGTCCCTGATAGGACAATGAAATTCTTGCTTTGCTTCAGCACAACAGAACATAGTAGGCATTGACTACAAAACAGATCAGTGTGTCCATATACCATTATATAAATATATACACACATTAATAAATACACTGATAAAGTGCAAATAACAGATAATGGGTTATTAATGTTCAGAGTTTTGTCCGAGCCAAGTTTAGTAGCCTGATGACTGTGGGGAAGTAGCTATTCCTGAACCTGGTCGTTGCAGTCTTCAGGCTCCTGTGCACATTTGTGCATTTGATTGAAAGATACAGCATGGAAATAAGGCCCTTCGGCCCACTGAGTCCATGCTGACCATCGATCACCCTTTCACCCTAGTTCTATGTTATTCCACCTTTGCAGTTTTGTGGTGGCTTCGGAGAGAGTGCAGAGAAAGTTTACCTGAATACTACCTGGATTAGAAGGTGAGATTCATTGATGTGGGTTTTACCCGGGTGCTCCGGTTTCCTCCCACACTCCAAAGATGTGCAGGTTTGTAGGTTAATTGGCTTGGTAGGATTGCACATTGTTCCTAGTGTGTGTAGAATAGCGTTAGTGTGCGGAGACCGCTGGTCGGCACGGGCTCGGTGGGCCGAAGGGCCTGTTTCCACCTGTTTTCTCTAAACTAAACAAAACAGAAAAAATATTTTTTTTAAATAAGCAAATATTGGATAAGCCCTGAACAAGGGTCTCGACACGAAACGTGACCCATTCCTTCTCTCCAGAGATGCTGCCTGTCCCGCTGAGTTACTGCAGCATTTTGTGTCTATCTTTGGCGTAAACCGGCATCAGCAGTTCCTTCCTACACGTTAAGAAACGTTAAGAATTATCACCTGTAAAATTATTTTGAGAACATCTGAATTTTTTTCTCGAAAACATGGGGAGGTCTGAGAATCGGAGATTGAGGTTTAGCAGAGTGCAGTCAAAATGCTTCACTTGCCTCCACAGCTCCCAGCTGAAAGGCCAGTTAAACCCTTCACAATACATTGAATGCTAGTGTGAAATAAATGATACAATCTAAGCCTTAACTGAATTGGATATCTGGCAGATTCGGGGGATGTCCCAGGATGAATTAGTGGAATAAATCCAGGTCGTGCCACAGATTTCATCTCTAAGACGTCGGCTTATTGCTTCCATTCCGTGAACCCACCGTCGAATCCTTCCCAACAAAGAATCTGTTTCCCTTTATTAGGATACATACGTTCGGTTTCCGAAAGACCTGGGCGGCACGGTGGCGCAGCGGTAGAGTTGCTGCCTCATAGCGCCGGAGACCCGGGTTCGATCCCGACCACGGGTGCTGTCTGTACGGAGTTTGTACGTTCTCCCCGTGGGTTTTCTCTGAGATCTTCGGTTTCCTCCCACACTACAAAGATGTACAGGTTTGTAGGTTAATTGACTTTGGCACAAATGCAAAAATTTGTCCCTAGTGTGTGCGGGGTGGTGTAAATGTGCGGGGATCACTGGTCGGTGCGGACTCAGTGGGCCGAAGGGCCTGTTTCCGCACTGTATCTCTAAACTAAAGCCTGGACAGAGTGGACTTAGAGAGGATGTTTCCACTAGTGGGAGAGTCTAGGACCAGAGATCATGGCTTCAGAATTAAAGGATGTTTCTTTAGGAGGGAGATGAGGAGAAATATTTTTAGCCCGCTAGATATCACGCTAGAGGCAGGAAACATGTTCCCGATGTTGGAGGAGTCCAGAAGTAGGGGCCACAGTTTAAGAATAAAGAGTAAACCATTTAGAACGGAGATGAGGAACCACTTTTTCTCACAGAGAGTGGTGAGTCTGTGGAATTCACTGCCTCAGAGGGCGGTGGAGGCAGGTTCTCTGGATGCTTTCAAGAGAGAGCTAGATAGGGCTCTTAAAAATAGCGGAGTCAGAGGATATGGGGAGAAGGCAGGAACGGGGTACTGATTGGGGATGATCAGCCATGATCACATTGAATGGCGGTGCTGGCTCGAAGGGCCGAATGGCCTACTCCTACACCTATTGTCTATTGTCTATTGCCGGAAGGTGGTGAATCTGTGGAATTAATTGCCACAGAAGGCTGTGGTGGACAAGTCAGTGGATATATTTAAGGCAGGGATAGGTAGATTCTTGATTAGTACGGATGTCAGGGGATATGGGGAGAAGGCAGGAGAATGGAGTTAGGAGGGAGAAACAGATCAGCCGTGATTGAATGGCGGGGTAGACTTGATGGGCCAAATGGCCTAATTCTGCTCCTTTCACATAAACTTATGAATGACACAGATGTCCATGGATTGCTCTATAAGTAGATGCGATGGACTCAATGGGCCGAATGAGCTTCCGTGCAGTGAGAATGATATGCTTCATTCTCTGAGTTAGTTTGGATTACAGTTTGAATCCCTTGTTATGTTTGAATTCCTAAACACCTGCCCATATGTCTCGGTCTGAAGGAGATGGTGTTTTCTCCAGAGATGCTTCCACTTATTCCTGCAGTTTTTTAACTATCTGCTCCACCAATATGTGAAAACGCACACCACCAGTTTCTTCCCAGCTGTTATCGGGCAACTGAACAATAGACAATAGACAATAGACCATAGACAGTAGGTGCAGGAGTAGGCCATTCGTCCCTTCCAGCCAGCACCGCCATTCAATGTGATCATGGCTGATCATCCCCAATCAGTACCCTGTTCCTGCCTTCTTCCCATATCCCCTGACTGAGCTATTTTAAAGAACCCTATCTAGCTCTCTCTTGAAAGCATCTGCAAGACTCCATGAGCATTCAGTGACACTGTGAGCTTTGAATACAGAGCTCTGAGCTCAGAAACTCAGCCTTAATAGAGTGAACTGTTTCACAATTTTAATCGATCAATCTGACCTTGTTGAATCCACTACATCTCTGCGATTGTTGTGAAGTGGGCTGTGTGATTGCAACAACTCCCTGCTCTGTTTTCATCAAAGACGATTAAATATTTATATAGGTCTACTCGGATTCAAGCAAACCCCACGAGGTCTTTCTGTAGCTGTTCGTAGAGTCGCAGAGTGATGCAGCGTGGAAACAGGCCCTTCAGCCCAACATGTCCCAGCTACACTAGTCCCACCTGCCTGTGTTTGGCCCATATCCCTCCAAACCTGTCCTATCCATGTAGCTGTCTAAACGTTTCTTAAACAATACATGGAGTCATACAGCATGGAAACATGCCCTTCAGCCCATCGAGTCCCTGCTGCCCACCAAGAACCCATTTGAACTAATCCTGCACTAAGCCCATTTTATTTATTTTTGTTTTTCGAACAGCATCCTGAGTTGTGTTGTGGTGCGCGCTTTAAAACTCAGACCGGGGTTTTCCCTGCCTCAGAAGCAGCGCAGTTGTACAGCAGGTAGTGCTGCTGCCTCACAGTGCCAGAGACCCGGGTTCGATCCTGACCTCCGGCGCTGTTTGCGTGTGGAGTTAGCACGTTCTCCCCGTGACCGCGTGGGTGCTATGGTTACCCCCCCCCCCCCACATCCCAAAGACGTGCGGGTTTGTAGGTTAATTGGCTTCTGTAAATTGCCCCTAGGTTTGTGTAGGGCAGGGGTTCCCAACCTTTTTCGCCCTGTTTACCCCTGGCAACTTTAATAGCACATGACAATGTTATTTCACTTATTTATGAACAACTAATGATGAACAGATACCAGAACCAAACACAGTCAGTCAATGAGAAAAAATATGTACAAATCCAGAATCAACAAATTTACCCCCTGGGTAGGCAACATTTAAATTTACCCCAGGTTGGGAACCCTTGGTGGCAGGGAGTGGATGAGAAAGTGGGATAACATGGAACTGCTGTGAATGGGGAGATTGCTGGTTGGCGCTGACTCGGTGGGCCGAAGGGCCTGTTTCCGCGCTGTATCTCTAAACTAAACTAAACTAAACTAAATTAAAAACTAAAGGGCCTGTCCCACTTTACGAGCTAATTCAAGAGCTCTCCCGAGTTTTAAAAACAAAACAAACTTGTGTTAAGCACGTTGAATGTACGTAGCGGGTACGTCGGAGCTCGGGGACATCCCTTAGCGGCTCGTAATGCTAACGGCAGGTACTCGGGAAATGCGGTAAGCTCGGGAAGACTCGTGAAGATTTTTCAACATGTTGGAAAATGTCCACGAGAGCCCCGAGTACCGACGAGCGGCTATTACCGTAATTCTCCGAGTTCGAATCAGGGGAAACTCAGGAGAACTCTTGAATTAGCTGGTGCAGTGGGAAAAGTTTTAACCCTTAAGCAAACTAAAAACTAAACTAAACTAAGCTAAATTAAAAACTAAACATAATTAAACTAAACCAAATGGAATATATTTTGAACTCAAAATAAACTTTAGTCAAAGTGAAAAAAAATATTAGGACTCAAACATGTTTTTTTTTGTTGGTGATGTTTTAGATTTTTCTAAGAATAATCTAAAGGCAGACTATTTTAGAAACGTAACAAGATTGCAGATGAGTGAAGTGCAGAGAGATCTAGGTGTTCTTCCACATGAGTTACAAAAGAGTTACTCTGCAGGAGTAGTAAGGGGGTTAGAAAAGTGTTTATTTCTTGGGGGAAATTAGTTAAAAAATAGCAAAGGATTGTTACGATAGTTACAATAGGGAGGACACACCTGGAGGACAGTCCACAGTCTTGGTCCTCTTGTTGAACGAAGGATACACTGGGGTGGGAGACAGTCCAAAAAAAAATATCCAGGGAAACAAGGAACTGCAGATGCAGGTTTACAGAAAAAAAAGTGCTGGAGTAACTCAGCGGGACAGGCAGCCTCTCTCGATAGAAGGAATGGATAACGTTTCGGGTCCGGAGAAGGGTCCCGACCCGAAACGTCACCCATTCTTTCTATACTGCCTGAGCCATTTAGGGTGTATAGATACATGCTTAGTGCAAGTAAAGCCTGCAAAGTCCAATCAAAGATAGTACGAGAGTCACCAGCGAGGTACATAGTGGGATGTGAGAGGAAACCGGAGCACCCGGAGGAAACCCACACAGTCACAGGGAGAACGTTCAAACTCCACACAGACAGCACCCAAGGTCAGGATTGAAACGGGTCTCTGGCAGTGAGGCAGTCGCTCTACCCGCTGCGCCACTGTGGCACCTTGTGGAGACACAAGGGACTGCAGATGCTGGCATCTTGATCAGTCTGAAGAAAGTGTCCCAGCCCAAATCGTTACCTGTCCACTCCCTCCACAGATGCTGCCTGACCCGCCGATTTCCTCCTGCACTTTGTGCTTTGCTTAAGATTCCAGCACCTGCAGTTGCTTGTGCAGGAAGGAACTGCAGGTGCTGGTTTAAACCGAAGATAGACACAAAGTGCTGGAGTAACTCAGCGGGACAGGCAGCATCTCTGGAGAGAAGGAATGGGTGATGTTTTGGTTCGGGACCCTTCCTCAGGGCTTATCCAATATTCGCTTGTTTTTTTAAATCTTTATTTTAGTTTCGGGTCGAGTCGAGAGAATTAGATAGAGCTCTTAGGGCTAACGGAATCAAGGGATATGGGGAGAAAGCAGGAACGGGGTACTGATTGTGGATGATCACCCATGATCATATTGAATGGCGTGCTGGCCCGAATGGCCTACTCCAGCAATATTTTCTATGTTTCTAACGCCAAAACGTCAACCCATTCCTTCTCTCCAGAGATGTTGCCTGTCTGTCCCGCTGAGATACTCCGGCATTTGGTGTCTACCTGCAGTTGCTCTGCGTTGAAGAAGGGTACGATTTGATGGATTGCAGAACAAGTACGTCACTGCGTTTCTGCACACACGATGATAAAGGAACCAGTGAACCGTTTGCCTGCGTTGAAGCAGCCAGAGCCAGAGTTGATATTAATAATCATTTCAAACTGGAATTCGGACGTTGTGATCAATCTCTGTTTATTTCTTGTTAACTGATGCTATAATATCACGGACACGATGCCTGACTTCAGAGGCTATTTCTGATGCGGCAAATAGGAGCCCCTTCATTACCCCTCTCACCCAGGTCTACAAAGGACTGATAGAGAGCATCCTCACCACAGGCATCACGGTGTGGTATGGAAACACCACACAGACAGAGAGGAAGGCTCTGCAAAGAGTCATAAAGACTGCAGAGAGGATTATCAGAACGGAACTCCCCTCCATGGACACAATCTACACACAGCGCTGTCAAAAAAGAGCAGAGAGAATCATCAGAGACACACTACATCCAGCTCACTCCCTGCTCAAACACAAAAACTGCACATACAACCTCAGGCACAGACGAGCAGACAGCATCGCCACAAACAGAACACGCTTTTTTAAGAGCTTCTTCCCTGCAACAGTGAGACTCTTGGCCAAAACAAAATGAACTGATGTCCTGATATAGGGTTTGTGCAAGTTACAATGCTCTCACTTTCCCCTTTATATAGGGTTTTAGGCATTTTCTTTTTTTATTTCTAGAGTAGTATATGTTTTTATAGATTATGTGTCTTCTGTGTGTCTTTTTAATTTTTAATTTGACTTGACTTGACTCTCTGAACAACCGCACAAGAGTTCCTATGTGTGTAAGCACAAATGGCAAATAAAGTTTTTGACCTTTGACCTTGACCTTCATTATTAATCTGCTTAGATCACAACGCAAAAGGCACATTTTCTGTGTGTATATATATTATTATTTTACAATAAAATAACGTAACAAATAATATATTGTCATTTGTGTATGTACTGTAAATTGTTACATTATTAGTTGCTAATTTAATTGTAGGTCTGTTTTATACTATTCATTCAATGTATATCCAATGTATGTGTGTACATGTATGTAGATATACACACACGTACAGTATATACCTAATGTGGATATTTACATGCATACACACACACACACACACACACAGAAATACATATGTACAAAATGCTGGAGTAACTCAGCGGGACAGGCAGCATCTCTGGATAGAAGGACTGGGTGACGTTTGGGGTCGAGACCTGTCTGAAGAAGGGTCTCGACCTGAAACGTCACCAATTCCTTCTCTCCAGAGGTGCTGCTGAGTTACTCCAGCATTTTGTGTCTACCTTCGATTTAAACCAGCAACTCCAGTTCTTTCCTATACATATGTATATGTGTGAGTGCGTGAGTATATATCCAAAATATATATAGACACACATATACACACATATATATGTGCATATATTTTTTTTTGAGCTTTGTTTTAAAACTTTTATCTGTGTGTGTGCATGTGTGTGTGTGTATATCCAATGCGTGTGTGTATGCGTGTGCGTGCGTGTGCGCGCGCATGTGTGTCTAAGTTTTCCTGTTGTATGCGTGTGTGTGCATATGTGCGTGTGTGTGTGTACGTTTTCCTGTTGTATGCGTGTGTGTGCGTGTGTAAGTTTTCCTGTTGTATGTGTGTGTGTGTGTGTGTGTGTGACTGCGTTTTCCTGTTGTGTGTGTGTATATCCAATGTGTGTGTATATACAGATATATCTATATATATATATGTAGCAAGTCATGGCTGAGCATTTGAATGCTTTGCGATTGGTGAGGCAATGTGCTGAGCTCTGCCACACAGGTTCATTAATTTGAAACCTTTACAAAGAGCTCAGACACCCCGCTCCATTTCATTTCATACTTCACTCTTACTCGTTCAATCAAATGAATTTTTTTTTCACATTTGGTCTCCTGAGGCCTCTCTCAGTTAATCCTTCAAAGGTTTCTGAAAGGCAGAGAGACCCGAATTAGATGTAACAGTTCGGCAGCTCAATGCGATGTGAAAATCGTGAACAATCACCAGCTTTGAAGCTCAGACGATTGTGACCAGCATTTCCCACTATACGCTGTTTGAGATCTACTTCTGGAGACAAGTTTTTTTTTAAACATCTGCACCGTTACACTGGAATAACATCAAACATAGAACAATACAAGGTACACAAAAGTGCTGGAGAAACTCAGCGGGTGCAGCAGCATCTATGGAGCGAAGGAAATAGGCAACGTTTCGGGCCGAAACCCTTCTTCAGACTCAAATACAACAATACAACACAATAACAGCCTTTCATAGAAACATAGAAACATAGAAAATAGGTGCAGGTGTAGGCCATTCGGCCCTTCGAGCCTGCACCGCCATTCGATATGATCATGGCTGATCATCCAACTCAGTATCCCATCCCTGCCTTCTCTCCATACCCCCTGATCCCTTTAGCCACAAGGGCCACATCTAACTCCCTCTTAAATATAGCCAATGAACTGGTTTCAACTACCTTCTGTGGCAGAGAATTCCAGAGATTCACCACTCTCTGTGTGAAAAATGCTTTTCTCATCTCGGTCTTAAAGGATTTCCCCCTTATCCTTAAACTGTGACCCCTTGTTCTGGACTTCCCCAACATCGGGAATAATCTTCCTGCATCTAGCCTGTCCAACCCCTTAAGAATTTTGTAAGTTTCTATAAGATCCCCCCTCAATCTTCTAAATTCTAGCGAGCACAAGCCGAGTCTATCCAGTCTTTCTTCATATGAAAGTCCTGACATCCCAGGAATCAGTCTGGTGAACCTTCTCTGTATTCCCTCTATCCTCAGATCCGGTAGGCGGCGCGACTCTCGTCAGCAGCGGCCTCTGCAGTCCGTCTGCGTTTTTATTATTTTATGTCTATGTTTTTATGTAGTTTTTGTTATTTTTTGTTGGGGTATGTGTGTGGGGGGGTGGGGGTGGTGTGGGGGGTTGGGGGTAACTTTTAAATCTCTCCCTGCACGGGAGACCCGACCTTTTCTTTGTCGGGTCTCCGTTGTCGTTGGGGCTGCAACGAGGAGTGGCCTCCAACAGGAAGACCGGGGGCTCTGGTGCCGACTACTCACCGTCGCGGAGCTGGCCGAGTCCAGAGCGGGTGGAGCTGTGGTGGACGCTGCTGCGACCCGACCCCCGGAGATTCGGTGGCTGTAACTGTGGGTTTGGCGGACGGTAACACCGGGAGCCCGCGGGTCCCTGGAGGGAGACCGCTTTTCGGGGCTTCCGCAGCGGCGACTTCTCCCGCCCGAGTTGCGGGGTTGAAGAGCACCTGGAGCGGGGCCTTACATCACCGCCCCGCGCGGCTTGGAATGGCGGCGGGTCTCTGCGAGCACACGCCGGGGGCTCTAACACCAAGACCCGGTGCGCGGCCTTGCATCACCCGGCGTGGCTTTAATGGCCACGGGACAATCGCCATCGCCCGCCGGGGGCTTTGACTTTGACTCTGACATCGGGGGGGAGAGTGCAGTGGAGAGAGAAGGTTTTTTGGCCTTCCATCACAGCAATGTGATGGATGTTTATGTAAATTATGTTGTGTCTTGGGTCTATTTGTTTGTAATGTATGGCTGCAGAAACGGCATTTCGTTTGGACCTCAAGGGGTCCAAATGACAATAAATTGAATTGTATTGTATTGTATTGTAGGAGTCTTTCCTCACATTAGGAGACCAAAACGGTACGCAATACTCCAGGTGTGGTCTCACCAAGACCCTGTACAACTGCAGTAGAACCTCCCTGCTCCTATACTCAAATCCTTTTGCTTTCAGCCCACAATGTCACAGAATCATAGAGTGACACAGTGTGGAAACAGGCCCTTCTCCCCAACTTGCCCACACCGGCCAACATGCCCCATCTACACTAGTCCCATCTGCCCATGTTTGGCCCATATCCATCCAAATGTGTCCTATCCATGTACCTGTCTAATTGTTTCTTAAACGATGGGATAGAAACATAGACATAGAAACATAGAAAATAGGTGCAGGAGGAGGCCATTCGGCCCTTCGGCCCTTATGATCATGGCTGATTGTCCCCAATCAATAACTCGTGCCTGCCTTCCCCCCATATCCCTTCATTCCACTAGCCCCTAGAGCTCTATCTATCTCTTAAATCCATCCAGTGACTTGGCCTCCACTGCCCTCTGTGGCAGGGAATTCCACAAATTCACAACTCTCTGGGTGAAAACGTTTTTTCTCACCTCAGTCTTAAATGACCTCCCCTTTATTCTAAGACTGTGGCCCCCGGTTCTGGACTCGCCCAACATTGGGAACATTTTTCCTGCCTTAGGAGATAGTACCTGCCTTAACTATCTCCTTCGGCAGCTTGCTCCATCCTTTGTTTGAAAAAGCTATTCTTGAAGTTCTTCTTAAATTTTACCCCCCTCATTTAAACCTATGTCCCCTGGTTCTCGTTTCCCCTACTCTGGGCAAGGGATTCGATGCGTCTCTACCCGATCTATTCTTTCTCATGTCTGTGCTGAAAATGATGCTAAATTAAACTTATCTCTAACTGCAAGAGATCCATATCCTTCCATTCCCTGCATGTCCATGTGCTGGTTACCCGATCTGTTCCTCTTGTGATTTTATACACCTCTGTAAGATCGCCCCTCGTCCTCCTGCGTTCCAAAGGTCAGAGCCTTAGCCTGCTCAACCTCTCCCTTCCCTTTCATTCCATCCATGACAAGATTTTGCAAGAAGGTGGCGGTTCTTTCATAAGTTCATTAGTGATAGGAGTAGAATTCGGCCATTCGGCCCATCCAGTCTACTCCGCCATTCAATCATGGCTGATCTATCTCTCCCTCCCAACCCCATTCTCCTGCCTTCTCCTCATAACCCCTGACACCCGTACTAATCAAGAATCTATCTGCCTCTGCCTTAAATATATGCATGGATGGACTCCACAGCCTTCTGTGGCAAAGAATTCCACAGATTCACCACCCTCTGATTAAAGAAATTCATCCTCATCTCTTTCCTGAAGGAACATCCTTTAATTCTGAGGCTATGACCTCTAGTCCTAGACTCTCCCACCAGTGGAAACATCCTCTTCACATCCACTCTATTCTTTGTGCACTCGCCCCAGAATAGGAATGTGCACTCATCCCAGAAAAGTCCCAGAATCAATCCATTACAATCGTTCCACTCTTTTAACTCACTAACGTCACTATCCCTTTATCCTTTATCCGTGTACTGTGGACGGCGTGATTGTATTCATGGATAGTCTATTCTTTGACTGGACAACATGCAAACAAGAAGCTTTTCACTGTACCTCGGTACATGTGACAATAGTAAAATAAAGGGCGGCACAGCGGCCCCTCACAGCGCCAGAGATCCAGGTTCCATGCTGACTACGGGCGCTGTCTGTACGGCGTTTGCACGTTCTCCCCGTGACCACGTGGGTTTCCTCCGGGTGCTCCGGTTTCCTCCCACATTCCAAAGACGTGCAGATTTGTAGGTTAATTGGCGTTTATAAATTGACCCTAGCGTGTGTACGGGTGATCGCTGGTTGGTGCGGACACAGCCTGTTTCCCCGCTGGTAGACACAAATCGCTGGAGTAACTCAGCGGCTCAGGCAGCATCTCTGGAGAGAGGGAATAGGTGACGTTTCAGGTCGAGACCCCTTCACCTATTCCTTTCTATCCAGAGATGCCGCCTGTCCCGCTGAGTTACTCCAGCACTTTGTGTCCAACTTCGGTGTAAACCAGCATCTGTGAAGTTATCATGACTGGACAAGCTAGATGCAGGAAAAATGTTCCCAATGTTGGGCGAGTCCAGAGCCAGGGACCACAGTCTTAGACTAAAGGGGAGGCCATTTAAGACTGAGGTGAGAAAAAACGCTTTCACCCAGAGAGTTGTGAATTTATGGAATTCCCTGCCACAGAGGGCAGTGGAGGCCAAGTCGCTGGATGGATTTAAGAGAGAGTTAGATAGAGCTCTAGGAGCTATTGGAGTCAAGGGATATGAGGAGAAGGCTGGCATGGGTTATTGATAGGGGACGATCAGCCATGATCACAATGAATGGCGATGCTGGCTCGAATGGCCTCCTCCTGCACCTATTGTCTATGTTTCTATCTCGCATACAGTTTCCGCGCTGTACCTCTGAAACTAAACAAGAACTAAATATAGTCCTAGCCTGCTCAACTCTCCCTGTAGCTCAGGGCCTGGAGTCCAGGCAATATCTGCTCTTCACACTTTCAGATAAACTCAAGAGGGTAATTTGAAAAAAAAAGACCTTTTAAAAAAACTAATTTGAACTACATGGAGCTGGCTTGTTGATGTTAAATGGTTTAGATTAATCTAGTGAACCTGATGCCACAGGTCAAGTGTGTAGTTCCAGCACGTTGAATCCTTTCCATTAGAGTTGGATATAAAGTCCTGCCTGTGTATTTTAGCCGTAGGGTGTCAGAGCAAAAATCTCAAATGTCATTTAAAAAAAAAGATTGGCTTTGTTGCTATTAATCTTATTTTTTTCTTACCAACAGCAAGGGGAATAAAGTGCCCTGTGCCTTCAGCGGTGAACACAGTCACATCTAAAGCCTCAACGTTTGATCTTGGGAAATATGAAAAGTGCCTTGTTTTTGAGCTCTGACAGACATGATGGTTTTATCGATCGAGACTTGAGAATAAACTAAAAATGCTGGAGTAACTCAGCGGGCCAGACAGCGTCTCTGTGGAATTCTCTGCCTCAGAGGGCGGTGGAGGCAGGTTCTCTGGATGCTTTCAAGAGAGAGCTAGATAGGGCTCTTAAAAACAGCGGAGTCAGGGGACAAGAGGATGGGGACTGGACTTTGTGCCTTCCCCCACAGTGGGAATCACTGTGGGGGGATGTTTTGGTGTTGAATTTCTTTATGAATACTGTGTTGTATTTTTATTAGTGTGCTGCAAGGACATCAGAATTTCCCCTGAATAAGGGGATTAATAAAGTATTTATCTATCTATCTATCTATCTATATGGGGAGAAGGCAGGAACGGGGTACTGATTGTGGATGATCAGCCATGATCACATTGAATGGCGGTGCTGGCTCGAAGGGCCGAATGGCCTACTCCTGCACCTATTGTCTATTGTCTATTGTCTGGAGGGAAGATAATGGGCGACGTTTCGGGGTCGACACCCTTCTTCAGGCTGAGAGGCAGGGGGAGAGGGAGACACAGAGATAAGGAAGGGTGGGGCGTGAAAAAGAGACATCAAAGTGGAGGACGTCCAAGAAAAATGTCGAATGGGATCATTCTTCACTGGGGGAAGGTGATAAGGAAGCACTGCAAAAATAAAATTTAATCAGGAGGACAGTCCGACTGGTCGGGGAACTGGGAAGGGGGAGGGATGGAGAGAGGGAGAGAAAGCAAGGGTTACTTGGAGTTAGAGAAATCAATATTCTTATAGCTGGGGTGTAAACCAGCTGTTCCTTCCGACACAAGAGACTTAAGGGTATCCCTAGTAAAGGTGCAAGGAATGTTTAGCTGCCTTCTGTACAATTGTAATAAAAGCTGACAAAGACTGAACAGGAAACTAATAAAGGAGTACATGTGACATTCCCTCCCATCAACACTTTGCCCTTTAAGAGACCTTGCCTTGAGAGTTTGAAAAATTCATCACACCCTCTGAGGGGATGGAGAATGTTGTTTTGTGACTTATTGCAGCTCACCTTTTGGAAAGTTTACTTTTTAGTTTAGTTTAGTTTTAGATGCAGATGAGCTCTGGCTGTATGGTTTATAGAAACATAGAAAATAGGTGCAGGAGTAGGCCATTCGGCCCTTCGAGCCAGCACCGCCATTCAATATGATCATGGCTGATTATCCAACTCAGTATCCTGTACCTGCCTTCTCTCCATGCCCCCTGATCCCTTTAGCCACAAGGGCCACATCTAACTCCCTCTTAAATATAGCCAATGAACCGGTCTCAACTACCTTCTGTGGCAGAGAATTCCACAGATTCACCACTCTCTGTGTGTGAAAAATGTTTTTCTCATCTCGGTCCTTAAAGACTTTCCCCTTATCCTTAAACTGTGACCCCTTGTTCTGGACTTATCTATTATCTATTATTACCCCTTATCTATTATTGATAACATCCTACACAGTTGTGGACAATGTACATTTTAATTTTTGGGATGGGGATATTCTCCCATTGTTGTTTAAGAAGGAACTGCAGATGCTGGAATATCAGAGGGATTCGGCCCGAAACGTTGCCTATTTCCTTCGCTCCATAGATGCTGCCTCACTCAGAAACTTCGGACAGCAAAGCTGTGATAGGACCCACTAGTTGCGGAATCTCTCTGATCTCCGCCTGCTGTTCCTGCTGTTCATAAGTGATTGGAGCAGAAGTAGGCCATTCGGCCCATCGAGTCTACTCTGCCATTCATTCATCTTTCCCTCTCAATCCCATTCTCCTGCCTTCTCCCCATAGCCCCTGACACCCGTGGTAACCCTGCGGTTGTAACCATTCCTAAATGTCATGACAGTAGACGTACAGAATCTCTTGCCCAGAGTAGGGGAATCGAGGACCAGAGGACATAGGTTCAAGGTGAAGGGGAAAAGATTTAATATGGACCTGAGGGGTAACCTTGGTGGTGGGTGTATGGAACAAGCTGCTAGAGGAGGTAAAGTAGTTGAGGCTGGGACTATCCCATCGTTTAAGAAACAGTTGGACAGGTACATGGATAGGACAGTTTTGGAGGGATATGGACCAAACACAGGCTGGTGGGACTAGTGTAGCTGGGACATTGTTGGCCAGTGTGGGCAAGTTGGGCCGAAGGCCCTGTTTCCACGCTGTATCACTCGAAGACTCTTTACAGCACGGCAACAGGCTCTTCAGCCCACGGAGTCTGCGCCGACCAGCGATCGCCCCGCACATTAACGCTATCCACCACATTAGGGACAATTTGCAACTTTACCAGAGCCAACTAGCGGTAGAGTTCCTGCCTCACAGCGCCAGAGACCCGGGTTCAATCCTGAATGAGGGGGCTGTCTGTTTGTACGTTCTCCCTGTGACCTGCGTGGGTTTTCTCTGAGATCTTCGGTTTCCTCCCACACTCCGAAGACGTACAGGTTTGTAGGTTAATTGGCTTGGTGTAAGTGTAAATTGTCCCCAGGGCGTGTAGGATGGTGTTAGTGTGCGGGGATCGCTGGTCGGCGCGGACTCGGTCGGTGGGCTGAAGGGCCTGTTTCTGCGCTGTATCTCTGAACTAAACTAAACTGTACAATCCCAAATAAAAGCTGCCAAAGACTGAACAGGAAACTAATAAAGAATTAGTGTGACATTTCCCTCCAACAGCACTTTGCCCAGTAAGAGACCTTACTGTGAAACGTTGAAAGATTCATGAGACACCCTGAGTGGAGTAGGGATGTTGGTTTGTGCCTTATTGTCGGTCACCTTTTGGAAAGTTTTGTTTACATAGGTGCAGGTTTACATAGGTGCAGGAGTAGGCCATTCGGCCCTTCGAGCCATCATTGCCATTCAATTGATGATCATCCAAAATCAGTACCCCGTTCCTGCTTTTCCCCCATATCCCTTGATTTCTTTAGCCCTAAGAGCCAAATCAAACTCTCCAGTGAAAAACGTCCAGTGAATTGGCCTCCACTGCC
This sequence comes from Amblyraja radiata, assembly GCF_010909765.2. Classification (NCBI taxonomy): domain Eukaryota; kingdom Metazoa; phylum Chordata; class Chondrichthyes; order Rajiformes; family Rajidae; genus Amblyraja; species Amblyraja radiata. Next base: position 76,616,678 of record NC_045963.1, on the reverse strand, counting down.
TTCTGTGGCAGAGAATTCCACAGATTCACAACTCTCTGGGTGAAAAAGGTTTTCCTCATCTCAGTCCTAAATGGCCTACCCTTTATTCTTAAACTATGATCCCTGGTTCTGGACTCTCACAGCATGGGGAAGATTGAAGGTACACAAAAATGCTGGAGAAACTCAGCGGGTGGAGCAGCATCTATGGAGCGAAGGAAATAGGCAACGTTTCGGGCTGAAACCCTTCTTCAGAAACCCTTCTTCAACAAGCCATCTGAAGAAGGGTTTCGGCCCGAAACGTTGCCTATTTCCTTCGCTCCATAGATGCTGCTGCACCCGCTGAGTTTCTCCAGCATTTTTGTGTACTTTCGATTTTCCAGCATCTGCAGTTCCTTCTTAAACACATGGGGAATATTGTTCCTGCATCCAGCTTGTCTAATCCCTTAAGAATTTTACATGTTTCTATAAGATCCCCTCTCGTCCTTCTAATACAAGCCCAGTCGATCCAATCTTTCCTTTAGTTTAGTTTAGTCCTGGCACCGTGTTGCTACGTTCTCCATCTCTACACCTCCTCGTCTTTGTTCGAGATGCTCCCCGCCACTGTGGTATCACCCTGAAAAGCCAAACAGTGAAAGGCCTGGATAGAGTGGATTTGGAGAGGATGGTTCCACTAGTGGGAGAGTCTAGGACCAGAGGCCACAACCTCAGAATTAAAGGACGTTCCTTAAGGAAGGTGATTAGGAGGAATTTATTTATCAGAAGGGTGGTGAATCTGTGGAATTCTTTGCCACAGTCGGCTGTGGTGGCCAAGTCAATGGATATTTTTACGGTGGAGATTGATAGGTTCTTGATTAATACGGGAGACAGGGGTTATGGGGAGAAGGCAGGAGAATGGGGTTGAGAGGGAAGGATAGATCAGCCAAGATTGAATGGTGAAGTAGACTTGATGGGCCGAATGGCCTAATTCTGCTCCGATGACTGATGAACTTGCGAACAAATGAAAATGACAAAACTTTGGGTGGATAGTGATCTACCATTGCAACATACTCGAATTATGATGTAGTCCATCCATTGATAAAACCACGATAAATTGTCAGAGTGAGGCTAAATGAAAATTGGAGGAACAGCATCTCATATTTTGCGTGCACAGGTTACAGCCCAGTGGTATGAATATTGATTTCTCTCACTTCAAGTAGCCCCTGCGTTCCCTCTCTCTCCATCCCTCCCCCACCCAAGTCGCACCAGCTTCTCATTCTCACCTAGCAAACAGCAAACAGCGGCCTACTTCCTTTATCATCGTTACTTCTTTGCATATCTTTCATTCATTTGTTCTATATCTCTCCACATCACTGTCTATATCCCCCTGACTCTCAGTCTGAAGAAGGGTCTCAACCCAAAACGCCACCCATTCCTTCTCTCCAGAGATGCTGCCTGTCCCAGATAGACAAAAAGTGATGCAGTAACTCAGCGGGACAGGTAGCTGCGTTAGAGGGAATGGGTGACGTTTCAGGTCAAGCCCCTTCTTCAGACAGATGTCGGGGAGTGGGAGGTACATAGATAAGGAAGTGTACAGATAAGGAAGTGTAAGGTGTGAAAACAGGACAAAGGGAAAGGAGTTCACGGAAAATGTAAATCATTCTTACTTGGGAGAAGGTAAACAGGTAAAATGTAGTCACACACAGTCAGACTGGTGGGAGAACAGGGAAGGGGGAGGGGATGGAGAGAGAGGAAAAGCAAGGGTTACTTGAAGTTAGAGAAGTCAATGTTCATACCGCTGGGGTGTAAACTTCCCAAGCGAAATATGAGGCGCTGTTCCTCCAATTTGCACTGGGCCTCACTCTGACAACGGAGGAGGCCCTGGACAGGAAGTTGAGTATGGGAATGGGAGGGGGGAACACGTTGTCTGTCCCGCTGAGTTACTCCAGCATTTCGTGCCTATCTTCACGAATAATGAAATGTCGGGTTGAAGTCCCTTCAACGCCATGACGGTATCCTGCAGCACTTCCACAAGGCTGTTCTCTAAGTACGTAGAATGGAAATAGACAACTCAATAGACAATAGGTGCAGGAGTAGGCCATTCGGCCCTTCGAGCCAGCACCGCCATTCAATGTGATCATGGCTGATTATCCACAATCAGTACCCCGTTCCTGCCTTCTCCCCATATCCCCTGTCTCCGCTATCTTCAAGAGCCCTATCTAGCTCTCTCTTGAAAGTATCCACAGACTCACCACTCTCTGTGAGAAAAAGTGTTTCCTCGTCTCCGTTCTAAATGGCTTACTCATTGAGAGTCAAGATATACTAGGCAGCCACGTCTTTTGAAAAAAAGAAATCAGTCAATCAATTAATCTAATTTTCAAAATGGCCTTCCTCCAAAAATGATAAAATCTCCTGGCAGCAATCTAACTGATTCGTTTTCTGATTAAACTGATGTTGGCTGATTCATATCCAGTATAGATTAATTTCCCTTGTACAAGGTGGATGGATGCAGTCATTTGCTTTTTAACTCTAATAACGTTATAAGTCCATTCATCACAGCAGGCCCTGATTAATTTATATCCCATTTATAATCTTGCACGGAGAGGACAGAGATATATCAAAATATATGATGGAGGCTATAATGGGAACATACGTTCAAAAGTGATAGGAGCAGAATTAGGCCATTTGGCCCATCAAGTCTATTCCGCCATTCAATCATGGCTGATCTATCTCTCCCTCCTAACCCCATTCTCCTAACTTCTCCCCATAACCCCCGACACCCGTACTAACAATCTATCAATCTTTGCCTTAATATCCACTGTCTTGGCCTCCACAGCCTTCTGTGGCAAAGAATTCCTACAGGTTCACCACCCTCCAACCAAATAAATTCCCCCTCATCTCCTTCCTAACGGATAGTCCTTTAATTATGAGGCTATGCCCTCTAGTCCTAGACTCTCCCACTGGTGGAAACATCCTCTCCACATCCAGGTGGATACAAGGGAGGGGGAAGGGGCTTGGTGGGCAGATGGTTGGACAGAGGCCAGACAATAGACAATAGGTGCAAGAGTAGGCCATTCGTCTCTCGAGCCAGCACCGCCATTCAATGTGACCATGGCTGATCATCCCCAATCAGAACCCCGTTCCTGCCTTCTCCCCCTATCCCCTGACTCCGCTATCTTTAAGAGCCCTATCTAGCTCTCTCTTGAAAGTATCTAGAGATCCTGCCTCGACCGCCCTCTGAGGCAGAGAATTCCACAGACTCACCACTCTCTGTGAGAAAAATTGTTTCCTCGTCTCCGTTCTAAATGGCTTACCCCTTATTCTTAAACGGTGGCCCCTGGTTCTGGACTCCCCCAACATCGGGAACAGAGATGTACGGACAATAGGGGTGTGAGATAAGTAGATTTTATTTCCCGGATAGGATTTCGTCAGCATAAACCATTAAACCATTAGGCTGCCAGTTCTCAGCGGCTATAGACTGCTATTGATTTTGCTCGGAGTTTAAAACCATCTCATTATGAACACTGAACTGCTTGAAGAGTCTCTTCTGTCTTTGCAGAGATCTCTTTTAGATTAAATACTTTATACCTCTGGGGAGAGTTGCACTGTCAGGTTCCAGGGCTAGACTGAGCTTTATTGTAGATCCAGCATCTAATTAACACGCCTGTCTTTGGCCACTGTGACTTCAAGCATAGGGTTATTTCTGAGTGAGATGATGCTTTAACTCCTCGTTAAAATGAGCCGCACTCTTTCACATTGTAATAACACAAATGGGTGAAGGTGAAGGCACCATTTTTTTTAATGCGAGCGCAGATGAGGAACTGCTGATGCTGGTTTACAAAGAAAAAAAAGACGCAAAGTGCTGGAGTATCTCAGCGATGAAGTTATCAAGTTTCTGATATTAACACTCTGGAGTTTAGAAGGATGAGAGGATATCTCATTGAAACATATATGATTGTTAAGGGCTTGGGCACACTGGAGTGTCCAAACCTGTGTTGTTGCTCAAGTGAGTAAACGCACTGCCCCAGGATCTCCTTGGTTTCATTTTAAATGTATATATAATTTATCTGATATATATTTCACACCCAGGACTGATCAAAATGCTGTCAGCTGTGTGGGAAGGAACTGAACCGAAGATGGAAGCAAAAAGCTGGAGTAACGCTGGCCCAGCGGTAGAGTTGCTGCCTTACAGCGAATGCAGCGCCGGAGACCCGGGTTCGATCCCGACTACGGGTTCTGTCTGTACGGAGTTTGCACGTTCTCCCCGTGACCTGCGTGGGTTTTTCTCCGAGATCTTCGGCTTCCTCCCACACTCCAAAGACGTGCGGGTTTGTAGGTTAATTGGCTTGGTATAAATGTAAAAAATGTCCTTAATGGGTGTAGGATAGTGTTAATGTTCGGGGATCGCTGGCCGGCGCGGACCCGGTGGGCCGAAGGGCCTGTTTTCCGCACTGTATCTCTAATCTAAACTAAAATTCAACGGGCCAGGCAGCATCTATGGAGGGAATGGACAGGCGACGTTTCAGGTCGGGGCCCTTCTTCACGACTCAGATCTCAGGTCTCGTTCTGCCTTTCAATCTACCTCCTCATGTCCCATCCAAATGGCAGAGGCTTTATAACACAATGAAATGTACTGACCCTTGAGACTGAAGAAGGGTCTCGACCCGAAATGTCGCCCATTCCTTCTCTCCAGAAATGCTGCCTCACCTGCTGAGTTACTCTAGCATTTTGTGTCTCCCTTCGATATAATTCAGCATCTGCAGTTCTTTCTTACACATTAAATCTACTTCTATAGCTTCCTCTGGCAGTTCATTCTACATGAGTAACGAGTGACGTCTTCATGAGGTCACTCTTAAATCTCTCCCCTCTCGTCTTAAGCCTATGTCCTCTAGTTTTAGAATCCTCTACCTTGGGATAAAAATGGTGCCAGTATTCACATTATCCAGTCCTTTGTGTCTTTCCTTGGAACCAGTTAGATATTTTTCAGGCAGAGGTCGACAGATTCTTGATTAGTTCGGGCGTCAGGGGTGATGGGGGGGGGGGGGAGGGGGGGGGGGGGGAGGCAAGAGAATGGGGTGGAGAGGGAAAGATAGATCATCCATGATTGAATGGTGGAGTACACTTGATGGGCCGAATGGCCTAATTCTGCTCCTGGAACTTGCAAAATTTGAGATATCAACATTCATACTGCTGGGTTGTAACTGCCCCGCGCCCTCTGGTCCTAGACTCTCCAGCTAGTGGAAATATCCTCTCCACATCCACGCTATCAGGGCCTTTCACTGTACGATATGTTTTGTGGAATTCATTGCCACAGAATGGCCTAATTCTGCTCCTGGAATTTATGAGCATACAGATTATCCACTGTCTGCCTGAAGAAATGTCTCCTCATCTCCTTCATAGAAACATAGATACATAGAAAATAGGTGCAGGAGTAGGCCATTCGGCCCTTCGAGCCTGCACCGCCATTCAATATGATCATGGCTGATCATCCAACTCAGTATCCTGTACCTGCCTTCTCTCCATACCCCCTGATCCCTTTAGCCACAAGGGCCACATCTAACTCCCTCTTAAATATAGCCAATGAACTGGCCTCAACTACCTTCTGTGGCAGAGAGTTCCAGAGATTCACCACTCTCTGTGTGAAAAATGTTTTTCTCATCTCGGTCTTAAAGGATTTCCCCCTTATCCTTAAACTGTGACCCCTTGTCCTGGACTTCCCCAACATCGGGAACAATCTTCCTACATCTAGCCTGTCCAACTCCTTAAAGGACTTCCTGAAGGAATGTCCTTTAATTCTGAGGCTGTGACCTCTAGTCCTGGACTCTCCCACTAGTGGAAACATCCTCTCCACATCCACTCTAGATTCAAGATTCAAGATTCAAGAGAGTTTATTGTCATGTGTCCCAGACTGAGGCTCAAATGACAATAAATTGTATTGTATTGTATTGTATAATCCAGGGCTGCCAACATTGGGTGAGAGTTGGGAGTGAGAAATTGTGAGAGACCAAGCCCGAGGGAGTATAGTGACCGAGGGCAGCGACTGTGATAGATCACCGAGATGGTAGGGAGGTCAGAGTTGATGATGGACTGGGCAGTGTTTACTACTATCCAGGCCGTTTGCTCTTCGGTAAGTTTCAATGAGGTGTGCCCCTCATCCTTTTAAACTCCAGCGAGCACAGGCCCAGTGCCGTCAAACGCTCATCATATTTTGAGTTGGGTGGAGTTGTGAGGATTTTTGTCTATGCCTGGAATCGGCAAGTATTAAAAATGGACCCAAACACAAAGTGCTGGAGGAACTCAGTGGGTCAGGCAGCATCTGTGGAGGGACTTGATAGTGTGTGGCAGTACGAAACTAACTCTAACGGAACATCGGCTGTTGCGGCCATCAAGCTGCCTCCACCATGGAAGTTGCCTCTTCTCAGCATTCCAGAGACCCTTGCGAAGGACTGCGCGGGGATTCAAATCCAACAGAGGAACTCAGAGGCTGCTGTTCGATTGAGTATCTTGTTCGGGTGACCGGGAAAAATAAGGTCAATAGACAATAGACAAAAGGTGCAGGAGTCGGCCATTTGGCCCTTCAATGTCACCATGACTGATCATCCCCAATCAGTACCCCGTTCCTGCCTTCTCCCCATATCCCCTGACTCCGCTATCTTTAAGAGCTCTATCTAACTCTCTCTTGAAAGCATCCAGGGAACCGGCCTCCACCGCCCTCTGTGGCAGAGAATTCCACAGACTCACCACTCTCTGTGAGAAAAAGTCTTTCCTCATCTCTGTTCTAAATGGCTTACCCCTTATTCTTAAACTGTGGCCCCTGGTTCTGGACTCCCCCAACATCAGGAACATGTTTCCTGCCTCTAGCGTGTCCAAACCCTTAATAATGTTATATGTTTCAATAAGATAGCCTCTCATCCTTCTAAACCCCAGAGTGTACAAGCCCAGCTGCTCCATTCTCTCAGCATATGACAGTCCCACCATCCCGGGAATTAACCCGGTGAACCTACGCTGCACTCCCTCAATAGCATGACCTTGGAGAGAATGATTGGAAAGTGGGAAGAGTCGGGCATTTGAGCGACGGATGAAATGACCCCACACAGGTTTAATTTTACTTCGGAGTCACGTGAGTGACTACGTGAAGAACCCGCTCAGTGCGCAGGCGCGGCATTACGCCAGCAGTGCAACAGCGGCTGCCACGGGAGCTAGGCTGTCCCGTTACAGGATGAACCGGACCGTCAGGTGAGTACCCTGAGGTCGGGTTTTCTTTTACAGGTGAGCCTTTTTCTGCTTGTGTTTTTTACAGGCAGAGAAAAAGGCTCTGGATAAAACTGTCCCCCGTTTTCCCGTTGGGGAGGGGGGCAGCAACAGGCGGTAGGAGCGTTACCCGGTGTTCCGTAATTCCCCGACACCGTGCCGAGGCCAGCCCGCTAGTACCTGAAGCAGCGGGCTGGACGCATAGCCACTCGAGAGGCATCCGGCAGGTGTTCCCGATGTCGGACGGGACGTCTCTCCACCCGCACGGGGGGAGAGAGAGCCGCCTGAGCCGCTGGAGCGGCTCACGGAGCAGATGCCTGCGAGACGCGCTGCTTGAGGGGCGCTCTCGCATCTACAAGGCAAAAGCTCCAGAAGAACCTGTCCCCCGCTCGACTCCAGCGGAGGAGCGTTCCATTGCAGGGGGGGGGCAGCAACAGGCGGTAGGAACAATTACCGGTCGCCCGCTATCCCCATCACCGTGCCGAGCCCAGTCCCGCTAGTGCCTGAACTGCGGGCTGGATGTCTAGCCATCCGAACAGGCATCCGGCCGGTGGCGTCCGATTCGTCGGACGGGGACATGTCTCCACCTAAATGGAGGAGAGACAGCCGCCTGAGCTGCATCCAACAGCAATTGGAGCAGCTCCAGCGAGAGGCGCAGAAAGAGCGCTCTCGTGGAGGGAGGTCAGGCACCCCCTCCACAGTGCCTCATGCACTGCCCTTTGCTCCCTCATTACTGGAGGCTAGCATTGGTGACCAGGGCTGGGCTGGTCTGGAACAGGGGCAGGCGGACGAATTCGGGAGTATGCCAGGGGTGCAGGAACATGAAGAGCTGTTGGGTGTGATGGACCGCTTGTAGCAACCCCACGGGCTGGAGCACCGCTGGAACCAAGAATGGCGGCCAGCATCAACCATTACTGGAAAAGGTGCTCGCTGAGGTGCTGAAACAACACAGCACCAGAAAACGGTGAGGCCCTCAAAGTAAAAAGTGTCAACAGCCAAATCTGGGGGCATGTGGGTCACACATCCAGACCCAAGAACTCAAACTACAGCGGATCCTAAGGCTCCTGACGTCAGCCATCACAGCCTTTGCTCGTTCCGTGGAGACCACGGAGATGGATACCTGCCAGCAGGACGTGCTGGCATTAATGTGTACCACACAATTTGAGATCAACAATCTCCAGAGGGAAACATAAGACCTGCCCTCAATCCCAAATTTGCTGGCTTGTGTAAAGCCCCAGCTGCGGAGACGGACGCGCTGCTATTTGGGAAAGATTTCAATAAAAACTGAAGGAGATGCAGGAAGCATCAAAAACCTTCGGCCTAATGAGGGCAGGCCCCGGGACGAGCAAACCAAGACCTCCGATACCCAAGTGGCAGCACCCCACGGCATCCACCAGTCGACGTCCGCAATATGGGACTGGTGAACGCTTGGGGTCCGCACATTATCCCCAAAGATCTTTCAGATCAGGGCCCACAGCGGACCCTCTGGAAAATGCGCCTCCCCCCAACATCGCCAGCACGTCAGAACAAAATCTTCAGGAAAATGAAGAAACAGAATCGCCAATAACCATGGAGGTAGGTGGGTCTGGTCCCTACCAGCATATAGAGAATAAGGGTGCTTTATTAACAGGGGGGAGATTACACTTGTTTAAAGAAGCATGGGGTATGGTCACGAGTGACAAGTATATACTCAACAACATTACAGGATATAAAAACTCCGGAAGTGGCGGCGCTGTGATACAGCTGCGGCTCGCCTGCAGTCTGTCTGTTTTTACTTTTTATGTCTTTTTTTTTGTCTAGTTTAGTAATTTTTTTGGTTATTAGGTGGTGTTATGTGTGTGGGGGGGGGGGTGAAACAGAGCTTTCTGTCTCTCCCTTCGGGGGAATGCGACTTTTTGTCGTATCCCCCTTCTCTTCCCCCGTCTGCGCTGAGGCCTAATGGCGGAGCTGGCGGCCTCCAACCTGCGACCGACCTCGAGGGTCCGGAGGTAGAGCCAGCCAGGACTCACCAACGCGAGGCTGGCCGTCTTCGAGCTGTGGCGATGTCCGGGCAGCGGCACGACTCGGCGCTCTGGTGAGGGCGGACGGTGCGGAGCTGAGACACTCCTGTGCGGCCGGCACGGCTACCGGCTGGAAGGCGCTCCCGTGTGAGCAGCCCGGTGCGGGGCTGAGACGCTGCCGTGTGGGCGGACCGGCTACCGGCTGGAAGGTGCTCTCGTAGGGGCAGCCCGGTGCGGGGCTGAGACGTTGCCGTGTGGGCGGCCCGGTGCGGAGCGGAGACGGTGCTACGGCGGCTGAGGCGGCGTTCTGGCGTTCTGGCGGCGGCGACCTGGATCCGGGGCTCGGCCGCGGGCCAATGGAGGACAATGTCGGGAGCTCGCAGGTCACAGGCTGGTGCCTGTTTTCCGGAGCACCCGTTGCAACAGCTGCGGGCAGCTTCGACCACCCCCCGGGCCGCGGAGTTTGAACCGTGGGACTGATGCCATCGCCCGGTGGGGTATCGCCTCGGCGCAGAGGGAGAAGAGGAGGGAAGAGACAGTAACTCTAAGACTTTTGCCTCCATCACAGTGAGGAGGTGTTTGGTGAACTCACTGTGGTGGATGTTAATTTGTGTTTATTGTGTTTTGTTATTATTACATGTATGGCTGCAGGCAACAGCATTTCGTTCAGACCGAAAGGTCTGAATGACAAATAAAGGATTCAATTCAATTCAATTCAAAATACAATTCATGTCAGAAAAAACGCCGCCAGTTCAACAATGGCCCCAAAGGGAATTTCTCCCTCCGTCAAAGAGAAACGTGAGGGACAAGCTGAACTGGTGAGACTTATCACAAAGGGGGTCATCGAAAAGACCAAACATGAACCTTTGGAAATTGTATCGAATATATTCACTAAAACCAAAAAAGATGGTGTCTGTCGCATCATCATTGACTTAACATCACTAAACAAATTTGTTAAGTATATACATTTCAAAATGGAGACATATGTTATTGCCAAACAACTGAATTCCAAAGGACACTTCATGGCAAGCATTTATCTTAAAGATGCTTACTATCTAGTACCCATATACAAGGATCATCGCAGATACCTAAAATTTATCTGGATGGTACAAAGCATTGCCGTATGGGCGAACTTCAGCCCAAGATTATTCACCAAAATATTGAACCCAGCCATGGCAATACTAAGAAAACAAAAACATATTGTCATGGCATATCTGGAGGATATTCTCATAGTAGGGAAAACGATGGAATTGGCTGTGGCAGCAGTATCAGCTACAAAACAGCTCCTCGAAACTCTGGGGTTCGTCCTACATCCAGATAAATCTAAGTTGAAGCCATCCACTACCATGGACTACCTGGGCTTCACAATTAACTCAGTCCATATGACTGTTACCTTGCCAAAGGCAAAAATGGTTGAATTAGCACAATCATGCAACAAATTAATGGTCAACGAGCGACCAACTATTCGACAAGTAGCAAGAGTAATTGGGGAAAGGGTAGCAGCATTTCCGGCTACACAATTCGGACCTTTGCACTATCAAAAAATTTACAGAGAGCAAAGGTACGGGCAATAAAACGACATACAGGTCACTATGATCGTGTCATGAACTTACCCACTGAAGCAATATCAGAGCTACAGTGGTGGGCAGAAAACGTTTGGCATAGTTTCAGCCCTATCTTTATCACTAACCCTACTTTAGTTATTCAAACAGATGCCAGTGCTCAAGGCTGGGGAGCGACTAACTCCATATCCAGCACAAGTGGTAGATGGACTAAACTAAAGTCATCATTACTACTTACACTGGGCATTAACTATCTAGAGATGTTGGGCGCCTTTTATGGTTTAAAAGCATATGTATCTAATATGCAGCACTTGCATGTTCGGTTACAAATTGATAAATACTACGGTGATGGCTTATATTAACCATATGGGTGGCATAAAATCATTATCATGCGACAAATTGGTCAACATGATTTGGCAATGGTATGTCGAAAGACATATTTGGCTATCAGCTACTTACCTACCAGGTAAGCTAAACACCCATGCCATGAGAAAATTAAACGCCAGGGTTGCAAGTTTGAACAGACCTTACCTGGAACTGGGATTGTCCAAACAAACCATCACCACCATGTCGGCATCCCTTCGAACATCCACCAAGAGGCAGTACTTAACCAGCATCAAAAAAGGGAGAAGTACTGCCAGGAAACATGGACAACATACGCAACAGCTACAGCCACCAACATACTGGAGTTCCTGGCCATCTACACCACGATGTAGGGATCAGCTACAGTGCCATCAACACAGCGCAGAGTGCTCTTTCTGCTTATCTCAAACCAGCGGCAGGACAACAGGCGATGGGATCCCATCCACTGGTGGTAAAACTGATGAAGGGCATTTACAATATCAAGCCCTAAGCCCAGGTATACCCATATTTGGGATATCAGTGTGGTCCTGACATATCTCAGGGAATGGCCACCAGCCAGATCCTCCGGCCTCGAGCAAGCTACACTAAAGACGCTTAGGTTGATGGCACTTGTATCCGCTCAGAGGGTCCAGTCACTACACCTATTGCGACTGGACAACATGATCACAGCTCCAGACCAGATCTGTCGTTATCCAGCGACTGGTCAAACAGAGCAGACCAGGAACACCTAATCCAGTCGTGGCTTACCCACCAGAACCACGGTTATGTGCCATGACCTACCTACTATCCTACATAGACACAACCAGAATATTCGAGGGAGATGAAAAGCCTTGTGGGTCAGTCACAAAAACCTTATGGTGGGGTACGAGCCAAACCATTGCGCGATGGCTCAAGCAGGTGCTAGAAACTGCTGGGATAAACACTAACATGTACAAATTTTATTCCACCAGGGCAGCATCCATGTCAACGGCTAAAGAATGGACATGCCTATACACCACATCCTGGCTACAGCAGGATGGTGGGAAGGGAAAAGACCGTTCAGAAATTTTATAATAAGCCGTTGGCAAAACCTGGTTTATTTGCAGTAAAGATTTACGAACTGCAAATATTTAATTTAAGCCCAGGGGAATTAATTCTTTGTTGTTATTGTTTAAAAAATACCATTGTGTTTTTCTACAAATAGACTCATTGGTTCATTACGATAACACTTCCTCCCTCAAGAACTTCGGCAGTGAGTGAAATGAAACTGTTACACGGTTTGAAATCACAGAGCTTTGAAATCTTCACGTAGTCACTCACGTGACTCCGAAGTAAAATAGTAAGATTAAACGAGAACTTACCAGTTTGAAGTTTGATCTGTATTTTATGAGGAGTTACGATGAGGGATTACGTGCCCTCCGCTCCCACCCTCATTATATGGATCAAACTAATAAATTGATGTCTCCTTATCTTTACTATGTTTACTTCAAAATAACTGTGTCTATCTGTGATTCCACACCGCTGCTTGGAAGTATGCCGCGCCTGTGCACTGAGCGGGTTCTTCACGTAATCCCTCATCGTAACTCCTCATAAAATACAGATCAAACTTCAAACTGGTAAGTTCTCGTTTAATCTTACTATTTCCTCTTCTTGGTCCTTTCATCATGGATGCCTTCAACACAATGGAAGGAGGGGGAAGGACACCAGCAATGATTTAGCTGGGACTGGCCGGGGCTGGGACTGGAGTGAATGTTTCTGCCTCCGTGTTCCATGGAGAAAGGCTGACAGTGTGCACCATCGCATCCCTGCCTCCATCACTTTCACTTGGCGGTTACGGTGGCGCAGCGGTAGAGTATACCAGAGGACTGGGAGAAATTCAGAGACCAGCAGAGGAGGACAAAGGGCTTAATTAGGAAAGGGAAATAGATTATGAAAGAAAACTGGCAGGGAACATAAAAACTGACTGCAAAAGTTTTTATAGATATGTGAAGAGAAAGAGATTAGTTAAAACAAATGTAGGTCCCTTGCAATAAGAAACAGGTGAGTTGATCATGGGGAACAAGGATATGGCGGACCAATTGAATAACTACTTTGGTTCCGTCTTCACTAAGGAAGACATAAATAATCTGCCGGAAATAGCAGGGGACCGCGGGTCAAAGGAGATAGAGGAACTGAGTGAAATCCAGGTTAGTCGGGAAGTGGTGTTGGGTAAATTGAATGGATTAAAGGCCGATAAATCACCAGGGCCAGGTAGGCTGCATCCCAGAGTACTTAAGGAAGTAGCTCCAGAAATAGTGGATGCATTAGTGATAATTTTTCAAAACTCTTTAGATTCTGGAGTAGTTCCTGAGGATTGGAGGGTAGCAAACGTAACCCCACTTTTTAAGAAGGGAGGGAGAGAGAAAACGGGGAATTACAGACCAGTTAGTCTAACATCGGTAGTGGGGAAACTGCTAGAGTCAGTTATTAAAGATGGGATAGCAGCACATTTGGAAAGTGGTGAAATCATTGGACAAAGTCAGCATGGATTTACGAAAGGTAAATCATGTCTGACGAATCTTATAGAATTTTTCGAGGATGTAACTAGTAGAGTGGATAGGGGAGAACCAGTGGATGTGTTGTATCTGGACTTTCAGAAGGCTTTCGACAAGGTCCCACATAAGAGATTAGTATACAAACTTAAAGCACACGGTATTGGGGGTTCAGTATTGATGTGGATAGAGAACTGGCTGGCAAACAGGAAGCAAAGAGTAGGAGTAAACGGATCCTTTTCACAATGGCAGGCAGTGACTAGTGGGGTACCGCAAGGCTCAGTGCTGGGACCCCAGCTATTTACAATTTATATTAATGATCTGGATGAGGGAATTGAAGGCAATATCTCCAAGTTTGCGGATGACACTAAGCTGGGGGGCAG
>NC_045963.1:76582654-76597654 GCF_010909765.2 Amblyraja radiata | reverse complement strand
CATAGAAACATAGAAAATAGGTGCAGGAGTAGAGGCCATTCGGCCCTTCGAGCCTGCACCGCCATTCGATATGATCATGGCTGATCATCCAACTCAGTATCCCGTACCTGCCTTCTCTCCATACCCCCTGATCCCTTTAGCCACAAGGGCCACATCTAACTCCCTCTTAAATATAGCCAATGAACTGGCCTCGACTACCTTCTGTGGCAGAGAATTCCACAGATTCATGCATCGCTTATAGATTTTTCATTCCTCTAACTAGGGTTTGTTGTACTTGGGATTTGATAGCTGCTATGCACTGGGTTAATCCAATGCCATCATCGCTTCAGGAGAAGGCAATTTCTAGCACATTATTTGTAGTGTTAATCTCTTGTCAGCCAGTGCACCTCAACGCTGATTTAACATGTACGGGCATTTGTACACTTTGATTATCTTAAGAGCGTGCAAACAAAATCTAACTGCTCATGGTTGATTTTCATAAGATCATAAGATCATAAGTGATAGGAGCAGAATTAGGCCATTCGGCCCATCCAGTCTACTCCGCCATTCAAGCTTCTTCTTGCGTATGGCGTGCACAGCCTAAAGTTGTAGGACACGGCATTGGGGGTTCAGTATTGATGTGGATAGAGAACTGGCTGGCAAACAGGAAGCAAAGAGTAGGAGTAAACGGGTCCTTTTCACAATGGCAGGCAGTGACTAGTGGGGTACCGCAAGGCTCAGTGCTGGGACCTCAGCTATTTACAATATATATTAATGATCTGGATGAGGGAATTGAAGGCAATATCTCCAAGTTTGCGGATGACACTAAGCTGGGGGGCAGTGTTAGCTGTGAGGAGGATGCTAGGAGACTGCAAGGTGACTTGGATAGGCTGGGTGAGTGGGCAAATGTTTGGCAGATGCAGTATAATGTGGATAAATGTGAGGTTATCCATTTTGGTGGCAAAAACAGGAAAGCAGACTATTATCTAAATGGTGGCCGACTAGGAAAAGGGGAGATGCAGCGAGACCTGGGTGTCATGGTACACCAGTCATTGAAAGTGGGCATGCAGGTGCAGCAGGCAGTGAAGAAAGCGAATGGTATGTTAGCTTTCATAGCAAAAGGATTTGAGTATAGGAGCAGGGAGGTTCTACTGCAGTTGTACAGGGTCTTGGTGAGACCACACCTGGAGTATTGCGTACAGTTTTGGTCTCCAAATCTGAGGAAGGACATTATTGCCATAGAGGGAGTGCAGAGGAGGTTCACCAGACTGATTTCTGGGATGTCAGGACTGTCTTATGAAGAAAGACTGGATAGACTTGGTTTATACTCTCTAGAATTTAGGAGATTGAGAGGGGATCTTATAGAAACTTATAAAATTCTTAAGGGGTTGGACAGGCTAGATGCAGGAAGATTGCTCCCGATGTTGGGGAAGTCCAGGACAAGGGGTCACAGCTTAAGGATAAGGGGGAAATCCTTTAAAACCGAGATGAGAAGAACTTTTTTCACACAGAGAGTGGTGAATCTCTGGAACTCTCTGCCACAGAGGGTAGTTGAGGCCAGTTCATTGGCTATATTTAAGAGGGAGTTAGATGTGGCCCTTGTGGCTAAGGGGATCAGAGGGTATGGAGAGAAGGCAGGTACGGGATACTGAGTTGGATGATCAGCCATGATCATATTGAATGGCGGTGCAGGCTCGAAGGGCCGAATGGCCTACTCCTGCACCTAATTTCTATGTTTCTATGTTTCTAACTTGCTCTATTTGATCTTATTTAATTGTGCACGCCGGGTTGATTGCATTCGTCAAAACAGGGTGGACCACGTGAAGGTTGCAATCTCCCATCCCCGTCATTCAATCATGGCTGATCTATCTCTCCCTCCTCACCCCATTCTCCTGCCTTCTCCCCATAACCCCAGACATCCGTACTAATCGAGATTCTATCTATCTCTGCCTTAAATATATCCACTCACTTTTTCCTCGAGGGAGATGCGTTTTTTTCCCGTGTCGTATCTCTGTCCGCACTGCGGCCTAACATCGAGGAGCTGGCCGCCTCTTGCCGTGGATCGACCTTGGGAGCTCCAACTGCGGGAGCCTGCGGACTTAACATCGTGGAGCTCGCAGTCCCTTGGTCCCTCCAAGGCGCGGGAGCTTTGATCGCGCCGATCGACGGAGCTTCGACCGCCGTCTGCGGGAACTTTGACCTCCGGCTGCAGGAAGTTCGATCGCCCCGACTGCGGGTGGTTCGACAGCCCTGGCCGCGGGAGAAAAGGAGAAAAGACAACACGTTATTGCCTTCCATCACAGTGGGGAATGTGGGGAATCCGCTGTGGTGGATGTTTATGTTAATCTTTATGTAGTTGTGTGTCTTGTTGCTATTTTCTGGTATGACTGTATGGCAAATCAAATTTCACAGTGCCTTAAATGGTACACGTGACAATAAAGGACCATTGAAACATTGACCATGTGGGTTTTCTCCGGGTGCTCCTGTTTCCTCACACATCCCAAAGACATGCAGGTTTGCCAGTGGTGCTAAACATGAACTGCAGATGCTGGTTTATACCAAAGATAAACACAAAATGCTGGAGTAACTCAACGGGCCAGGCAGCATCTCCGCAGAAAATGGATAGATGACGTTTTGGGTCAGGGTCTCGACTCGCAACGGCTCCTATTCCTTTTCTCCAGAGATGCTGCTCGACCAGCTGAGTTACTCCATCCAGCATTTTGTGTCTATCTCTCAGGTTTCTATGTTAATTGGCTTCTGTAAATTGTACCTGATGTGTGTAGGAAAGAACTAGTGTGCGGGGATCGCTGGTTGGTGTGGACTCGGTGGGCCGAAGGGCCTGTTTCCATGCTGTATAGGCGCTGTCCCACTGCGGCGACCTAATCCACGAGTTAAGAAGACTGTCTTCGACCTTCAAGCTCGAGGTCACTCGCCTGGAAAACCTCGAGCTGGATCGACCGTCAGCGTTGAAACCATGAGCTGGATCGACCGTCCGCACACACACACACGCACGCACACGCACACGCACGCGCACGCGCACGCACACACACACGCACACACGCACACCTGTACACACACACACACACACACACGCACGCACGCACGCACGCACGCACGCACGCACGCACGCACGCACGCACACACACACACACACACACACACACACGCACACCACCACACACACACACACACACACACACGCACACACACACCACCACACACACACAACACACACAACACACACACACCATCACGCACACCACACACACACACACACACACACACCCAGCACACACACACACACAAGCACCACTACACGCCACCACCACACACACACACACACAACACACCAGCACACACATCTACACCACCACACCACCACAACCGCACAAACACAACACAACACACAACACACACACAACACACACACACACACACAGACCACACGAGCCACAGCACACGACACACACACTCACACCACCACATACACACACACACACCACACCACACAACTCACAAGCAAACCACCCACACACCCACACACACAGCACACACACACACACTCAACCCACACACCACACACCACACACTTCTCTCTTCAGCAGCACACACAACACACACAACACCACACACATACCACACACGACACACTACACTGCACTCTCTCGCTTGCGCGGTGCGCGCGCACACACACACACACACACACACACACACACACACACACACACACACACACACACATCACATCACAAAGACGGGGGCCAGGGAAAGTGGGGGAGCGCTGTCTAAAATTCACACCCACGATGAAGAGGAAGGTTAACGGCTGCCACAGTGTACAGTAAGTCCTTTAGAGAGCGCGGGGGGGGGTGGGGGGGGGAGGGGGGGGAGAGAAGGGGAGAGAAGGGAGGGAAGGGGAGAGAAGGGGAGAGAAGGAGTGGAGACACTTTTAAGATGTATAATAAAGTTTAGCGGGCTTTTTACCTACCGGTCGGTTTTCCTTGGTCCTGAAAACTCCAATGAGCCAATCAAAATGCCCGGTCAGCGAAGGAGATGGCCTACGGCTGCCCTCGACTGCCTGTAACTACATAGCGACCCCATTCCACTGCACTACGAGCTAAAAAAAACCATGCCGACCAAATTTTACTCGCGGAAATTTTTTCAACATGCTGCAAAATTTCCCGCGACCTAGCTGAGGCCGCGAGTATTCGGGAACTTCCCTCGAGCATGAAGAAGAGTTCCAGTGACCTCATATGACCTACTAGGACCACGTGTCGACCATGCTGCGAGTTTGAGTCATGGGCAAACTCGTCTAAACTCGCAGATTAGGTCGCCGCAGTGGGACAGCCCCTTATCTCTAAACTAAAGTAAACAAATTCCTAACCTACACACTGTGGAGATATTCTTAGATCCCGGTCAATTCCTGTGTCATAAATTGCTGTGGATAGGAATGAAAAGAGACACAAAGTGCTGGAGTAACTCAGCGGATTAGAATCACCTCCATTTGGCGAGTAACTGATGTGTGTGATCTATCACCACATTTGAGAGATAAAGTAATATCTCCTTCATTTCATCATTCAGCAGAGTTGGAAACCAATTCTGTAAATAATCTCTTTCATCGCTTTTTATATTGCTCTCGCTTTTAGTTTAGCTTAGTTTAGTTTAGTTTAGAGATAGCGCGTGGAAACAGGCCCTTCGGCCCATCAAGTCCGCGCTAACCAGCGATCCCCGCAAGCTAACACTATCCTACACCCACTAGGGACAATTTTGTACATCTGTACCAAGCCAATTAACCTACAAAGCTTTAAGGGCCTGTCCCACTTGGCGATTTTTTCGGCGACTGCCGGCATCATTGACTGACGTATCAGGTCACCTAAAAAAGTCGCGGCGTGACGACGTATCGCCGTGGGATGTTTCCTCAAGTGTCGCTGCATTTTTTATTGTCGCCGCTGGATATGTTTAAAATCTTTCGGCGACCCTGATACGTCAGTCAATGACGCCGGCAGTCGCCGAAAAAAATCTCCCAGTGGGACAGGCCCTGAACGTCTTTGGAGTGTGGGAGGAGACCGAAGATCTCGGAGAAATCCCGCGCAGGTCACGGGGAGAAGTTACAAATTCCGTACAGACAGCACCCGTAGTCGGGATCGAACCCGGGTCTCTGGCGCTGTGAGGCAGCAACTCTACCGCTGCGCCACCGTGCCGCGGATGTTGCGCGTAATTTATCACCACCATTGGGAGATAAAGTTGTATCTCCTTGGTTTCATCCTTCCTGAACTGCAATCCAATCTCTGCGAATAATGTCTTTCACCACTTTTTTAAATTGCTCTCACTTTTGCAGGATCTTAATCTTTTAATGAGTATGGCTAGAATTCAAGAACAAAAATTGTAACCGGTCCTTCTTTGCCCATTAATTGGATTCCAGCAGAAGGATTTAAATCTCATTCAGTTCTTGTGATGACGCACACACCTCCAGATTCAGGACCAGTTTCTTCCCAGCTGTTATCAGGCAACTGAACCATCCTACCACAACCAGAGAGCAGTCCTGAACTACTATCTACCTCATTGGGGTGACCCTCGGACTATCCTTGATCGGACTTTACTGGCTTTACCTTGCACTGAACGTTATTCACCTGTCATCATCACGACTTACCACCGGGTGGCGCCAGTAATGGCTGCCTCGCCAACAGTCTGTCTGTCCCTTCCTTCCTTGTGATTTAATTGTAAGTGTTAAATGTATGTTTTTAGTCTTCTTTAGATTGTTTTATGTGGGGGGCGGGATTGGGGGAAACTTTTTCTAATCTCTTACCTCGACGGAGATGTGATTTTTTTCCCGTACCTTATCTCCGTCCGCGCTGCCGCCTAACATCGAGGAGTTGGCGGCCTTTGCTGGAGACCAGCTTTGGAGAGCTCCACCGCTGGGAGCCTACGGGACTTTAACATCGATCACTTTGCGCGGGATCGACCTTGGAGTTCCAACCGTGAGTGCTTGTGTACTTAACATCACAGAGCCCGCGGCCTCTGGTCAGAGACCGACTTGGGGAACTCCAAACCACAGGCGTTTCGACCGGCCCGACGCGGGAGTTTCGATTGCCCCGGCGCGGGGGACTTCGACTGCCAGTCACGCGAGTTTCGATCGCCCCGACGGATGGTTCGATTCCCCTGACCGCGGGAGAATAAAGAAGAAGTTTGGACTTTATTGCCTTCCATCACAGTGGGGAATGTGGGAAATCCACTGTGGTGGATGTTTATGTTAACTTTTATGTAGTTGTGTGTCTTGTTGCTTTTTTTTCCCCATATGGCTGTATGGTAATTCGCATATCACTGTACCTTAATGGATACATGTGACAATAAAAGACCTTTGAAACCTTTGCATTTATAGGCTGTAACGGCTCGATTGTAATCATGTATTGTCTTTCTGCTGCCTGGTTAGCGCGCAACAAAAGCTTTTCACTGTACCTCGGTATGCGTGACAATAAACTAAACTAAACTGAACTGAACGGAAGTCTATTGTTAGCTCAATGCTGACTGTACACCCCCTAGGTTGAGGTTGGTCCGCATTGTATTCGAAGTTAGAGTTGTTTGTTAAAACTCTGTGTGGGGAGAAAGGATATTTGCAAAAAGTGGTGAACACTGCCCAGTCCATCACAGGTACTGACCTCCCTCCTCACCATCGAAGGGATCTACAGGAGTCGCTGCCTCAAAAAGGCAGCCAGCATCATCAGAGACCCCCACCATCCTGGCCACACACTCATTTCACTCCCGGCATCGGGAAGAAGGTACAGGCGTTTGAAAGGCAAGTGAGTTACGGAGATAACGGGGGAAGATCAACTGGAGGAAGCCCACGCGGTCACCGGGAGAATGTACAAATTCCACACAGACAGCACACAAGGTCAGGATCGAACCCGGGTCTCTGGCGCTGTGCGGCAGCAACTCTACCGTTGCGCCACTCCTAAAATACTAATGTGAAACTATACACGGTGGCGCAGCGATGGCGTTGCAGCCTTACAGAGAATGCAGCGCCGGAGACACGAGTTCAATCCCGACTACGGGTGCCGCCTGTACGGAGTCTGTACGTTCTCACCGTGACCTGCGTGGGTTTTCTCCGAGATCTTCAGTTTCCTCCCACACTCCAAAGACATACAGGTTTGTCAGGTAATTGGCTTGGTGTAAATGTAAAAATTGTCCCTAGTGGGTGTAGGATGGTGTTGATGAGCAGGGATCGCTGGTCGGCGCGGATCGAAGGGCCTGTGTCCGCGCTGTATCTCTAAACTAAACAGAACTAAACAAATTGCTAGTTAGTTAGTTCGTTTTGTTTATTGTCACGTGGTACAGTGAAAAGCTTTTGTTGCGTGCTAACCAGTCAGCGGAAAGACAGTACATGATTACAATTGATCCATTTACAGTGTATAGATACACTTAATCACTTAAGATAACCTTTTGTGGAATATAAGATGCAGTGAATTATTATTTTTCTTTATATTAGACAATAGACAATAGGTGCAGGAGTAGGCCATTCGGCCCTTCGAGCCTGCACCGCCATTCAATGTGATCATGGCTGATCATCCCCAATCAGTACCCCGTTCCTGCCTTCTCCCCATATCCCCTGACTCCGCTATCTTTAAGAGCCCTATCTAGCTCTCTCTTGAAAGCATCCAGAGAACCTGCCTCCACCGCCCTCTGAGGCAGAGAATTCCACAAACTCACGAGTCTCTGTGTGAAAAAGTGTTTCCTCGTCTCCGTTCTAAATGGCTTGCTCTTTATTCTTAAACTGTGGCCCCTGGTTCTGGACTCCCCCAACATCGGGAACATATTCATTTCTTTCTAAAATTAAAATTTCAAATGTTATTCATATTGGCTTCAGATCGCTCAGCACTGCAGTGATTTTTGAAAATAATTAGCGGACTGGTTACTCTTGAGATTATTTTACATGATACAAGAACCTTGAGGTGTCTTTCAGCTTTCTGTTAGGGATGCGTGCCTAGCAACTAAATTTCTTCCTTTTTAGATGCTCTAAATAAGTGCTGCGTAAACGAAAAACAGCCAATTAAGATCCCTGACCAAGAATTGTGAAATGGTGAAAAGTGTGCTCCGGGCTGCCAGAGTACAGCGTTGTTTTATTCTGCAGCAACAGGACTGGTTTCAGTCGGAAATAACTGCAGACGCTGGTTTAAATCGAAGGTTAATCTTAATATTGAAACATGTAAGATTATTAAGGATTTGGACGCGCTAGAGGCAGGAAACATGTTCCCGATGTTGGGGGAGTCCAGAACCAGGGGCCACAGTTTAAGAATAAGGGGTAGGCCATTTAGAACGGAGACGAGGAAACACTTTATCTCACAGAGAGTTGTGAGTCTGTGGAATTCTCTGCCTCAGAGGGCGGTGGAGGCCAGTTCTCTGGATGCTTTCAAGAGAGAGCTAGATAGGGCTCTTAAAGATAGCAGAGTCAGGGGATATGGGGAGAAGGCAGGAACGGGGTACTGATTGGGGATGATCAGCCATGGTCACATTGAATAGCGGTGCTGGCTCGAAGGGCCGAATGGCCGGCTCCTGCACCTATTGTCTATTGTCTATTGCAGACACAAAATGCTGGAGTAACTCAGCAGGGACAGGCAGCATCTCTGGAGGGAAGGAATGGGTGACGTTTCGGGTCGAGACCCTTCTTCAGACTGACGTCTGCTTGTTTCAGTGCTGTTTGACTCCGTGACCTTATGCCCGCGTTTGGTCCACATCCCTCTAAACCTCTCCTATCCATGTACCTGTCCAAATGCCTTTTAAATGCTGTCATGGTACCAAGTGGGAGGGTGGTTCAATAGACAATATTCAGTTGCCTGATAACAGCTTTTAGTTTCGTTTCGTTTAGTGATACATCGTGGAAACAGGCCCTTCGGCCCACCGAACAACCCCCACACATCAATACTGTCCTACACACATTAGGGACAATTCACACGTACCATTTAACCTACATACCCGTACGTCTTTGGAGTGTGGATCTCGGATCTCGGAGAAAACCCACTCAGGTCACGGGGAGAACGTACAAACTCCGTACAGACAGCACCCGTAGTCAGGATCGAACCCGGGTCGCTGGTGCTGCAAGCGCTGTAAGGCAGCAACTCTACCGCTGCGCCACCGCAGCCGGGAAGAACCTGTCCCCAGAATCTGGAGGTGTGTGTCTTCACACTTCTATACCTCTTGCCCGATGGGAGGGGGGAGAAGAGGGAGTGACCGGGGTGGGAGACTGGTCCTTGATTATGCTGCTGGCCTTGCCGAGGCAGTGTGAGCTGTCAAAGGAGTGTCTTTAACATGGCATTAATGCCCCATAGATGAAAAGACATCTGGACATATATATATATTTAGGACAGGTTTAGAGGAATATACAGGCCAAACATGGGCAGGTGGGACTAGTCTAGATAGAGCATCATTGGTTGGCATGGACAAGTCGGGCCGAAGGGCCTGTTTCAGTGCCGTTTGACTCTGACTTTATGTCCACATTTACATATATCCCTCTAATCCTTTCCTATCCATGTACCTGTCCGAATGTCTTCTAAATGTTGTTATAATACTTGCCTCACCTGCCTCCTCCATACACCCACTGAGTAAAAATATTACCACTGGGGTTCCTATTAAATTTTTCCCTTCTCACCTTCAACCTATGCCCTCTGACTTTAGACTTTAGAGATACAGTGGAGAAACAGGCCCTTCAGCCCACCACGTCTGCGCTGACCAGCGATCACCCCATGCACTAACACTATCCCACACACACTATGGAAGGTCACCCATCCTTTTTCTCCAGAGATGCTGCCTGTCCCGATGAGTTATGCCCCTGTCCCACTTAAGAAACCTGAACGGAAACCTCTGGAGACTTTGCGCCCCACCCAAGGTTTCCGTGCGGTTCCCGGAGGTTTTTGTCAGTCTCCCTAATGGTCGAAAGTGGTTTCCGCTTCTTCTATGTTCCGGCGATAATTTCAAAAAATTCAAAACCGGCCTCGACTAAAAATAGGTTGCCGTTTAAAAAATCGGTAATTTTTTATTCGAAGCCGGTTGCGATGCTAGTTGAAGGTGGTTGCCGGAGGTTGCAGGTGGTTGCCGGAGGTTGCAGGTGGTTGCCAGAGGTTGCAGGTGGTTGCCGGAGGTTTCAGGTGGTTGCCGGAGGTTGCAGGTAGTGGAAGGTAAGACCTTCCACTACCTGCAACCACCGGCAACCACCTACAACTAGCATCGCAACCGGCTCCGCACGAAAACCGTGGGGGGGGGGGGGGGGGGGGGCGCACAAAGTCTCCAGAGGTTTCCGTTCAGGTTTCCTAAGTGGGACCGGGGCATAACTCTAGCCCTATGTGTCTATCTTAGGAGAATTCGACGTTCATATTGTTGGTTACGTCTTGTATATCTTGACTGAACTAGTAGAAATATACAATTTACAGACAGCGATTAACAATAGACAATTGACAATAGGTGCAGGAGTAGGCCATTCGGCCCTTCGAACCTGCACGTCTTTGCGGTGTGGGAGGAAACCGGATCACCCGGAGAAGACCCACGTAGGTGAAAAACCCCGGGCATCCCCTCCATATAATTCTGGAGAGTCAAAAGAGCACTCGGAACAACAACCGGCTCCTCTCCCTGCCCTGTAGAACGGAGCGGTTCAGGAGATCCTTCACCCCTGCAGCCATTAGATTTTATAATTCGGACCGCTAGGCTGTAGGGGGATGCATTTTGCAATTTTTAATTTTTAATTGTTAATTATTGGTCTTTTTAAGTATTTATTGCTCTCAGGTAGTGTCCACATTGTATTCTATGTATTTTCTGTCTGCGTTCGTTTTGAATCTGTGGGTTTGTTGGTTGGGGGCTTCTGGACATCTGAATTTCCCTGAGGGGATCAATAAAGTATTTATTATTATTATTATTATTATTATTATTATTAGGTCACGGGGAGAATCCTCAAACTCCGTGCGGACAGCGCCCGTAGTCAGGATCGAACCTGGTCTCCGGCGCTGTGTGGCAGCAACTCTACCGCAGCACCACCGATGCTGCCTGACCCGCTGAGTTACTCCAGCATTTTGTGTATTTAAAAAAAAAAAAGATGAACAATCCTGTGGCCAGTCGGTGAGGGTGAAGGGATGCGTCCAAAAGCTGTGCTTTTGAAACAGATAAGATTATTAAGGGCTTGGACACGCTAGAGGCAGGAAACATGTTCCCGATGTTGGGGGGAAGTCTAGAACCAGGGGCCACAGTTTAAGAATAAGGGGCAGGCCATTTAGAACGGAGATGTGGAAAAACCTTTTCACCCAGAGAGTTGCGAATCTGTGGAATTCTCTGCCTCAGAGGGCGGTGGAGGCAGGTTCTCTGGATACTTTCAAGAGAGAGCTAGATAGGGCTCTTAAAGATAACGGTGTCAGGGGAAATGGGGGTGAAGGCAGGAACGGGGTACTGATTGTGGATGATCAGCAATGAGTGAATGGCGGTACTGGCTCAAAGGGCCGAATGGCCTACTCCTGCATTTATTGTACTTTTGTCGGCTAAGGAGATTGATGTGGAGGCAACAAAAATATGTTGTCTGTCGTGACTAGAGAACTCTAGTTAGGTTCAGCGTGGGGGTGGGGGGGGGAGGCACCGTGAAGGACAATGGAGGACCCAGTGTTGGGGGGGGGGATGGGGGGGAACGCCAGGAGGGACGGTGGGAGAACCAATGGGGACCCGGTGTGTGTGTGTAATCCTGCGTTTGTTTGTTTGTTTGTTTGTTTGTTTGTTTGTTCCGTGGTTCGGGTTAAGGCGCGGTGCACACGGCAGGCAGCCAACAGTCGCTTGCCTCGAACCTTGTCGTGTACGTTGTGACAGTCGGCAGACCGATTCCTCTCCAGGGATGAATAAAGTGTCATCGTATTCCATCGTGTCGTATCGTAGCAGAATTCTTTGGGTTCTGACCTCCCCAGAGGAGCGTGGATGGGTGAAGCTCAACTGACTTGGTACTGGAGTTGGGCGTTTCAACGCCAGCATGTGGAGATGGGGGCCCAGCCTGTGAATGCATGGGGCAGAACAACAGGCAGCCAACCATGCCAATAGACAATTGACAATAGACAATAGACAACAGGTGCAGGAGTAGGCCATTCGGCCCTTCAAGCCAGCAATGTGATCATGGCTGATCATCCACAATCAGTACCCCGTTCCTGCCTTCTCCCCATAACCCCTGACTCCGCTATTTTTAAGAGCCCTATCTAGCTCTCTTTTGAAAGCACCCAGAGAACCGGCCTCCACCGCCCTCTGAGGCAGAGAATTCCACAGACTCACCACTCTCTGTGAGAAAAAGTGTATCCTCGTCTCCGTTCTAAATGGCTTACTCCTTATTCTTAAACTGTGGCCCCTGGTTCTGGACTCCCCCAACATCGGGAACATGTTTCCTGCCTCTAGCGTGTCCAAACCATTGACATTCTTATATGTTTCACTGAGATTCCCTCTCATCCTTCTAAACTCCAGCGTGTATAAGCCCAGCCGCTCCATTCTCTCAGCATATGTCAGTCAATGACAGCATATGACATCCCTGTGTGCCCGCTCTACCACCCACCAAATAGAGCTCAGGGCCCGGCGGACATTGATGCCAACAGAGACAACAACGTGGCTGCTCAACACCCGGCTTGAGATCTAACTATTCCTTTGGTTTATTTATGTTTCATTCGCAAGAAGAAGAAGCAGCAGCAGCAGAATCAGAAGTGACCTGGCCAATAACTCAGCGTGTACGATTTCACATGGAAACGACGGCTTGCACAATCTAACCAGACTTAAAGCGCTTAAATGTGAGGTCAGTGTATTAAAACACAATGCCAATTGATCCATTTTCCGCGTTGCAAATTGTACTTTGAATTCCATCTCCCTGCACCTAATGATTTGCAAAGCATGCAACAACTGATATTGATACGGAAGTCGTGCTTTGGGCTAAGAGGATTAATTGCCAGGTGTTCATTAACTCGTTGACCCTCATTCCCAATCAGGCGTTACCCTGGTGCATATTTAAGAAAAGAATGCGTTACCAAATGTCCCCGGAAGCAACTGACTAGTTAATGTAATGTCCGGAGAAGTGTAGTTTTTGTCTGATTTATCAGACCATTGTAATGCATTTTAACAGCGATTGTCAAAGATACATGGAGACCACGATGATATAATGTAGGCAGGCACGGTGGCGCAGAGGTAGAGATGCTGCCTCACAGCGCCAGATTCTATGGTTCGATCCCGACTGCAGGTGCTGTCTGTGCGGAGTTTGCACGTTCTCACCGTGACCTGCGTGGGTTTTCTCCCAAGTCAAGTCATGTCAAGTCAAGTTTATTCGTCACGTACGCATACGAGATGTGCAGTGAAATGAAAAGTGGCAATGCTCGCGGACTTTGTGCAAAAAACTACAAAACAGAATGGAACAGAATCAGTAATTACATATTGGTGAGAAAAAAAAAAGAAAAAAACCCAGTAATTTTCAAAAGATACAACACAACAACAGATCTTTGGTTTCCTCCCACACTCCAAAGACATACAGGTTTGTAGGTTAATTGGCTTGGTGTGTGTATAAATTGTCCCTAGTGTGTGTGTGTAGGATAGTGTTAGTTTGCGGGGATTGCTGGTCAATAGACAATAGACAATAGGTCCAGGAGTAGGCCATTCGACCCTTTGAGCCAGCACCGCCATTCAATGTGATCACGGCTGATCATCCCCAGTCAGTACCCCGTTCCTGCCTTCTCCCCATATCCCTTGACTCCGCTATCTTTAAGATCTCTATCTAACTCTCTCTTGAAAGCATCTAGAGAACCGGCCTCCACCGCCCTCTGAGGCAAAGAATTCCACAGACGTATAACTCTCTGTGAGAAAAAGTATTTTCTCAACTCCGTTCTAAATGGCTTACCCCTTATTCTTAAACTGTGGCCCCTGGTTCTGGACTCCCCCAACATCGGGAACATATTTCCTGTCTCTAGCTTGTCCAAAGCCTTAATAATCTTATATGTTTCAATAAGATCCCTTCTCATCCTTCAAAATTCCAGAGTATACAAGCCCAGTCGCTCCATCTATCAACATATGACAGTGCCGCCATTGCGGGAATTAACCTTGTAAACCTACACTGTACTCCCTCAATAGCAAGAATGACCTTCCTCAAATTTGGAGACCAAAACTGCACACAATACTCCAGGTGTGGTCTCACTAGGGCCCAGTACAACTGCAGAAGGACCTCTTTGCTCCTATATTCAACTCCTCTTGTCTTGAAGGCCAACATGCCATTCGCTTTCTTCACTGCCTGCTGTACCTGCATGCTTACTTTCAGTGACTGATGAACAAGGACCCCCAGAACCCGTTGTACTTCCCCTTTTCCCAACTTGACACCATTTAGATAATAATCTGTCTTCCTGCTTTTGCCACCAAAGTGGATAACCTCATATTTATCCACATTAAACTTCATCTGCCATGCATCTGCCCACTCCCTCAACCTGTCCAAATCACCCTGCATTCTCATAGCATCCTCCTCACAGTTCACACTGCCACCCAGCTTTGTGTCATCTGCAAATTTGCTAATGTTACTTTCAATCCCTTCATCTAAATCATTGATGTGTATTGTAAATAGCTGTGGTCCCAGGACCGAGCCTTGCGGTACCCCACTAGTCACTGCCTGCCATTCTGAAAGGGACCCGTTAATCCCTACTCTTTGTTTCCTGTCTGTCAACCAATTTTCTATCCATGTCAGCACCCTACCCCCAATACCATGTGCTCTGATTTTGCCCACTAATCTCCTATGTGGGACCTAATCAAATGTTTTCTGAAAGTCCAGGTACACTACATCCACTGGCTCTCCCTTATCCATTTTCCTAGTTACAGCCACAAAAAATTCCAGAAGATTAGTCAAGCATGATTTCCCCATTGTAAATCCATGCTGACTCGGACCGATCCTGTTACTGCTATCCAAATGTGCCGCTATTTCATCTTTTATAATTGACTCCAGCAACTTCCCCACCACCGATGTCAGGCTAAGTGGTCTATAATTCCCTGTTTTCTCTCTCCCGC
>NC_045963.1:76557654-76577654 GCF_010909765.2 Amblyraja radiata | reverse complement strand
CATCGATCAACCCATTCAAACACAAGTTTAGTTTAGAAATTCAGCGCTGAAACAGGCCCTTCGGCCCACCGAGTCTGTGCCAACCATCAATCATCCCGTACACTAGCACTATCCTACACACACGAGGGGCAAGTTACAATTTACAGAAGCCCTACAAACCTGTACGTCTTTGGAGCGTGGGAGGAAACCGGAGCTCCCGGAGGTCACAGGGAGAAAGAACAAACTCCGTACAGACAGCACCCCGTAGTCGGGATCGAACCCGGGTCTCCGGCGCTGTGAGGCAGCAACTCTACCGCTGCGCCACCGTGCCGGCCTTTAAGGGTTGCATGTAAATGCTAGTTGTTATCTTGAAGTCAGTTGCAGCTCCCTCATGTAATCCTCCTGCTTTAATGTCAGCAGTATTTAGAAGTGCTTAAAAATCGCTTCTTTGGCGTCATTTCCTTCCTTTGAGACATCCCCTGGAGAATACGCTACACCAGCTCAGCAAAGGCACATAAATTCCAGGCCTGGCATCTTCATAAATCCATTGAAGTCATGCGGAATGTTCCTTTGCTTTTCGTTAACACAACAACATCTTTTTCGGGAACGCCAGAGGTTCAGAGGAATGTGTTGAGGTGTTTATAACATTACAAGAGGCATGGACAGTCTGAACTTTATCCCCATGGGGGTAAACAAAAATAACTAGAGGACAGAGCAGGTTAATTGCTCCTCACCTACAAAGCCCTCCACCCTCTGGACCCCCCCCATATCTCACTGACCTCCTCTCCCCCTACCAACCCTCACGGTCCCTCAGATCCACATCAGCCGGTCTCCTCTCCATCCACAAGTCCAACCTCCGCAGTTTTGGGGACAGAGCCTTCTCCAGGGCAGCTCCCAGGCTCTGGAACTCCCTCCCCCAACTGATCTGCAATTCCGTGTCCCTCACCATCTTCCAGTCCCGCCTCAAGTCCCATCTCTTCACCTCTGCCTATCCTTAGCCCCACGTCCCCCTCCCTTTTCATCTGTGCATTAATTGCCTCATATTGTGTTTTGAATTGAATTCTGTCTTTACTTTGTGTACTAGTCATGTCTCTACTATTTATTTCATTCCCCTTACATGTTTTTCCTCTACCTGCTAAATTTTTGTAAGGTGTCCTTGAGACTCTTGAAAGCGCCCATAAATAAAATTTATTATTATTATTATTATTATTAATTGACCTCGGTAAACTTGTACACTGTCCTTCCGCAACTCCCTTGTCAATTCTTCCCTTTCCCTCCCGTACCACCCCCTCCCCGGGCACTTTCCGTTGCAACCGCAAGAAATGCAACACCTGTCCCTTTACCTCCCCCCTCGACTCCATTCAAGGACCCAAGCGGTCGTTCCAGGTGCGACAGTGGTTCACCTGCATCTCCTCCAACCTCATCTATTGCATCCGCTGCTCTAGATATCAGCTGATCTACATCGGTGAGACTAAGCGGAGGTTGGCCGATCGTTTCGCCGAACACCTCCGCTCAGTCCGCAAGAACCTACCTGACCTCCCCGGTGGCTCAGCACTTCAACTCCCCCTCCCATTCCCAATCCGACCTCTCTGTCCTGGGTCTCCTCCATTGCCAGAGTGAGCAACACCGGAAATTGGAGGAACAGCACCTCATATTCTGCTTGGGGAGCCTGCATCCGGCGGGCATGAACATTGAATTCTCCCAATCTTGTTAGCCCTTGCTGTCTCCTCCCATCCCCCAGCCCTCGGGCTCCTCCTCCTCCTCCTCCTTTTTCCTTCCTTCTCCCCGCCACCCCCTATCAGTCTGAAGAAGGGTTTCGGCCCGAAACGTTGCCTATTTCCTTCGCTCCATAGATGCTGCTGCACCCGCTGAGTTTCTCCAGCATTTTTGTGTACCTTCAATTTTCCAGCATCTGCAGTTCTTTCTTGAACACAACTGTCCCTAGCATGTAGGATTAGTGCTATTTTGGTTTAGTTTTGTTTTGTTTAGTTTAGTTTAGTTTTTGAGACACAGCGCGGAAACAGGCCCTTCGGCCCACCGGGTCTAGGCCGACCAGCGATCCCCGCACACTAACGCTATCCTACACACACTAGGGACACTACATTTAACGCCAACTGCCTGCGTTTGGTCTTTATGCCTCCAAACCTGTCCTATCCATGTATCCGTCTAACTGGTTCTTAAATCTGTGGAATTGTCTGTGGAATTCTCTGCCTCAGAGTGGAGGCCGGTTCTCTGGATGCTTTCAGGAAAGAGCTAGATAGGGCTCTTAAAAATAGCGGAGCCAGGGAATATGGGGAGAAGGCAGGAACGGGGTACTGATTGTGGATGATCAGCGATGACCACATTGAATGGCGGTGCTGGCTCGAAGGGCCAAATGGCCTACTCCTGCATCTATTGTCTACTGTTTATTGTCTATTGTCTAAATGTTGGGATAGTCCCAGCCTCAACTACCTCCTCTGGCAGCTTGTTCCGTTACACCCACCACCCTCTGTGTGAAAAATTGGCACTCAGATTCCTCTAAATGTTTTTTCCCCTTCACCTTGACCCTATGTCCTCTGGTCCTCGATTCCCCTACTCTGGGCACGAGACTCCGTGAATCTACCCGGTCAGGTCCTCTCATGGGGAATGAGAGGAAGAGAGTAATCATTCAGTAATGCACAAGTCCAGGAATATTTATTTATTAAATGGACATGTTTGCTATGAAAAAATGTGAGCAGGGGAACAAAGCAGGAAAGGCACGTTGCACCTGTTCTCACTTAAGCTGCGGAGGCTTTTGTTAGGGATTATCATTGATCTTCAGACACAAACGCACCCAGCGGGGTTTCTGTGCAAGATAAACAACAAATATTGGAATCAAAGGCTCTTTTCATATTGAAGTCAGCATCAGCGATATATTTTTTTTAACCACAGAGTGAAATGTAAAGCTAGAGGGAGGGATGTTGGGGAAGGGGATGGGGGAGGGGGCACTGAGTCTAAATGCAACTCAGTTTCACGGTGGCGCAGCGGTAGAGTTGCTGCCTCACAGCGCCAGAGACCCGGGTTCGATCCTGACTACGGGTGCTGTCTGTACGGGGTTTGTACGTTCTCCCCGTGACCTGCGTGGGTTTTCAAGTTCAAGTTCAAGTTCAAGTTCAAGTGAGTTTATTGTCATGTGTCCCTGTATAGGCCAATGAAATTCTTGCTTTGCTTCAGCACACAGAACATAGTAGGCATTGACTACAAAACAGATAAATGTGTCCATATACCATGGTATAAATATATACACACATGAATAAATAAACTGGTAAAGTGCAAATAACAGAAAGTGGTTATTAATAATCAGAGTTTTGTCCGAGCCAGGTTTAATAGCCTGATGGCTGTGGGGAAGTAGCTATTCCTGAACCTGGTTGTTGCAGTCTTCAGGCTCCTGTACCTTCTACCTAAAGGTAGCAGGGAGATGAGTGTGTGGCCGGGATGGTGTGGGTCTTTGATGATACTGCCAGCCTTTTTGAGGCAGCGACTGCGATAAACCCCCTCGATGGAAGGGAGGTCAGAGCCTCCGGGATCTTCGGTTTTCTCCCACACTCCAAAGACGTGTGAGTTTGGTATAAATGTAAATTGTCTCTGGTGTGTGTGTAGGACAGTGTTAGTGTGCGGGGATCGCTGGTCGGCATGAACTCGGTGGGCCGAATGGCCTGTTTCCGCGCTGTATCTCCAAACTAAACTAAACCTAAACTTGAACGGGTAACCAGAGAGGTAAAGTCATTTTCTTATGTATCTGAATGTTGAGTCTCTCTGTGAGGAAGTATTAGAATGAGCAGAGTGCCTTAGACAACAGCATCTCAAAGACGTTCAGGTTTGTAGGTTAATTGACTTGGTATAAATGAAAAATGTAAAATTGTCCCTATAGACAATAGACAATAGCCAATAGGTGCAGGAGTAGGCCATTCAGCCCTTTGAGCCAGCACCGCCATTCAATGTGATCATGGCTGATCATCCCCAATCAGTAGCCCGTTCCTGCCTTCCCCCCATATCCCCTGACTCTGCTATTTTTAAGAGCCCTATCTAGCTCTCTCTTGAAAGCATCCAGAGAACCTGCCTCCACCGCCCTCTGAGGCAGAGAATTCCACAGACTCACCACTCACTGTGAGAAAAAGTTTCTGGGAGTCCAGAACCAGAGGCCACAGTTTAAGAATAAGGGTGAAGCCATTTAGAACGGAGACAAGGAAACACTTTTTTACCCGGAGAGTTGTGAGTCTATGGAATTCTCTGCCTGGAAGCAGGTTCTCTAGATGCTTCCAAGAGAGAGCTAGATAGGGCTCTTGAAGATAGCGGAGTCAGGGGATATGGGGAGAAGGCAGGAACGGGGAGCCCTATCTAGCTCTCTCTTGAAAGCATCCAGAGAACCTGCCTCCACCGCCCTCTGAGGCAGAGAATTCCACAGACTCACCACTCTCTGTGAGAAAAGGTGTTTCCTCGTCTCCGTTCTAAATGGCTTACCCCTTATTCTTAAACTGTGGCCCCTGGTTCTGGACTCCCCCAACATCGGGAACATGTTTCCTGCCTCTAGCGTGTCCAAACCCTTAATAA
Source organism: Amblyraja radiata (assembly GCF_010909765.2). Taxonomy (NCBI): domain Eukaryota; kingdom Metazoa; phylum Chordata; class Chondrichthyes; order Rajiformes; family Rajidae; genus Amblyraja; species Amblyraja radiata. The sequence goes on along the minus strand of NC_045963.1, from coordinate 76,573,106 downwards.
TCTTATATGTTTCAATAAGATTTCCCTCTCATCCTTCTAAACTCCAGAGTGTACAAGCCCAGCCGCTCCATTCTCTCAGCATGTCACATTCCCGCCATCCCGGGAATTAACCTTGTGAACCTACGCTGCACTCCCTCAATAGCAAGAATATCCCTGTTTCGCAAACCGACATCCACAGTTCTTTGTTGTTCAAGAAGGAACTGCAGACGCTGGAAAATCGAAGGTACACAAAATTGCTGGAGAAACTCAGCGGGTGCAGCAGCATCTATGGAGCGAAGGAAATAGGCGACGTTTCGGGCCGAAACCCTTCTTCAGACTGGGCCCGAAACGTCGCCTATTTCCTTCGCTCCATAGATGCTGCTGCACCCGCTGAGTTTCTCCAGCATTTTTGTGTACCATCCACAGTTCCTTGTTTCTACAACTGCTGACCCTGCCCGATCATAACTAGTGTAAGATATCACTCTGGTTCATGGCTCTGACTGTAGGAGAGAAACTCTGCTATGATCGATACCTGGTATAATTGGAATATAATTGCCTCCAGGAATACAAGCAGGGTTATTACTATCATAGGAGGAATCTCGTGCTTTGTAAATGCTGGTGTATATTTTAGTAACACGGGCAGGCAATTAGGGAGCTGCTACATGCAGGTTTAGTGAGGACTGTACATCAGAAGGTGTCAGAAGCCCGTGCCACTTTACAATGATGTAGACAGAGGCAGTGCGCTCCTGAGAATCTCTCCCTCCGCGCTCAAATGAAGCCGATGATTCTGGAATCAATCTGACTTTACACCAAGTGTGTAGGAAGGAACTGCAGATGCTGCTTTACATCTGAAGAGTCTCGACCTGAAACGTCACCCATTCCTTCTCCCAAGAGATGCTGCGTGCTGCCTGTCCTGCTGATTTACTCCAGCATTTTGTGTCTATCTTCTGACTTCACACTAAAATTGCAGCACGAAGAAGCCTGTGATCTGTAAAGAGAAATTCATCAGGACAATTAATAGCATGAGTCCTAGGTAGCGGGAGGCTTACAATCATCTATCAAGAGTTTAACAGGCCCTTGTGTACTGACAATGAGAGAGAGAATTTCTTACTCGCAGCAACTTAATAAGCATCTAGACACAATACACACTGATAACATATAATAGAAAAACATATTCAATAAATTAAATTACATTTATAGATGGCGCAGCAGTAGAGTTGCTGCCTCACAGCGCCGGAGACCCGGGTTCGATCCCGACCACGGGTGCTGTCTGTACGGAGTTTGCACGTTCTCCCCGTGACCCGCGTGGGTTTCCTCCGAGATCTTCGGTTTCCTCCCACACTCCAAAGACGTACAGGTTTGTAGGTTAATTGGCTTGGTGTAAATGTAAATTGTAGCATGGTTTTAATGTGCGGGGATCGCTGGTCGGCGCGGACCCGGTGGGCCGAAGGGCTTGTTTCCGCGCTGTATCTCTAAACTAAACTAAACTTATCTAGCTCTCTCTTGAAAGCATCCAGAGAACCGGCCTCCACCGCCCTCTGAGGCAGAGAATTCCACAGGCCCTTCAACACACCAAGCCCACGCCGACCAACACAATGGGGACAAGTTACAGAAGCCAATTAACCTGCAAACCTGCGCGTCTTTGGAATGTGCGCGAAACCGGAGCACCCGGAGAAACCCACGCAGGTCATGGGGAGAACGTACAAACTCCGTACAGGCAGCTCCCGTAGTCAGGATCGAACCTGGGACTCTAGCACTGTGAGGCAGCAACTCTACCACTTTGTCACCGTGCTGCCCCTCTCTTTATCTCATTAACTCATTGCCCTTTGTCTTTTCATCCCTGGCCTTTGTACAGCCATCTATTCAACCTCCCTTCCCTCACCTGTATCCACCTATCACTCACCTGGCTTCCATTCCCCCATTGAACAGCTTTGAAAATCAGTTAAAATCTCTTAAATCCCTCTGAAAATCCATATTATAGCGTGATGCAGCATGGAAACAGGCCCTTCAGCCCTACTTGCCCACACCAGCCAACATGTCCCAGCTACACTAATCCCACCTGGCCACGTTAAGTCTACCAAACCTGGCCTGTTCATGTACCTATATAACTATTTCTTAAACATTGGGATAGTCCCAGCCTCAACTACCTCTTAGAAACATAGAAACATAGAAAATAGGTGCAGGAGTAGGCCATTCGGCCCTTTGAGCCTGCACCGCCATTCAATGTGATCATGGCTGATCATCCAACTCAGTACCCCGTACCTACCTTCTCTCCATACCCCCTGATCCCTTTAGCCACAAGGGCCACATCTAACTCCCTCTTATATATAGCCAATTGACTGGCCTCAACTACCTTCTGTGGCAGAGAGTTCCAGAGATTCACCACTCTCGGTCCTAAAGGATTTCCCCTCTATCCTTAAGCTGTGACCCCTTGTTCTGGACTTCCCCAACATCGGGAACAATCTTCCTGCATCTAGCCTGTCGAACCGCTTAAGAATTTTGTAAGTTTCTATAAGATCCCCCCTCAATCTTCTAAATTCTAGCGAGTACAAGCCGAGCCTATCCAGTCTTTCTTCATATGAAAGTCCTGACATCCTAGGAGTCAGTCTGGTGAACCTTCTCTGTACTCCCTGAATGGCAAGAATGTCCTTCCTCAGATTAGGAGACCAAAATGGTATGCAATACTCCAGGTGTGGTCTCACCAAGACCCTGTACAACCGCTCCTCTGGCAGCTTGTTCCATACACCCACCACCCCTTGTGTGAAAGTTACCCCTCAGGTTCCTATTAATTTTTTTCCCCTTCACCATGAACCTCTGTCCTCTGATCCTCGATTCCCCTGCTCTGGGCAAGAGACTCTGTGCGTCTACCCGATCTATTCCTCTCATGATTGTATACCTCATAATATCCTTGTCCTTGGTAGGATTCCCCTGAATCTCTCTGCAACTCATTTACCTCAGAAAAACGTTCCTCCTAACAACGTGTTAGCAACACGATGTCTCCCCTTTACATTACAAAGTAATTTTCACATGAACAGTTGCTCCATGCAGTCCTCAGGCATGGATAAAAATCTTAAACACCAACTCAAGCATAATTAGAACTGCTAAAGTGAAATAATGATTAAAATATGCACACGATAAGCACTTCGGAATGCATCACCATTCAACCAAATCTTGTAGGGTCAAAATTACTCTTCAGTCCTGAGCTGCAAATGTTCATCACTTCAGGTGGCTGCAGGGATTCAAATCCTAAAAGCAATTATTAACTGTTTACTATCATAACGGAAAATAATGAAGGGATAAAAATTTGCCTCTGATGTTTTGAGACTAATTGAGACCTCCTGAGGTTCTGACCCATTACATCACCTATCCATGTTCTCCAGAGATGATGCCTGACCCGCTGAGTTACTCCAGCACTCTGTGAAACGTCACCTATCCATGTTCTCCAGAGATGCTGCCTGACCCGCTGAGTTACTCCAGCACTCTGTGAAACGTCACCTATCCATGTTCTCCACAGATGCTGCCTGACCCACTGAGTTACTCCAACACTCTGTGAAACGTCACCTATCCATGTTATCCACAGATGCTGCCTGACCCACAGAGTTACTCCAGCACTCTGTGAAACGTCACCTATCCATGTTCTCCAGAGATGCTGCCTGACCCGCTGAGTTACTCCAGCACTATGTGAAACGTCGCCTATCCATGTTCTCCAGAGATGCTGCCTGACCCGCTGAGTTACTCCAGCACTCTGTGTGTACTTTCTGAAAAGGAATTTCTTTAGTTAGAGGGTGGTGAATCTGTGAAATTTATTGCCACAGGCGGCTGTGGAGGCAAGTCAATGGATGGACAATGGACAATAGACAGAAGATGCAGGAGTAGGCCATTCGGCCCTTCGAGCCAGACCCGCAATTCAATGTGATCATGGCTGTTTTTAAGCATGGGATTGACAGATTACTGATTAGTACCGGTGTCAGAGGTTATGGGGAGAAGGCAGGAGAATGGAATTAGGAGGGAGAGATAGATCAGCCATGATTGAATGGCGGAGTAGACTTGATGGGCCGAATGGCCTAATTCTGCTCCCAGAACGCATGAACCTATGAACATTTGAACTATGTGGCTGCTTGAGGGAGGCCGTTGTCTTCAATGGAACAGAGTATTGGGAAGGAAAGCTCGGAAGGTTTTCCTACTGCAGTATTTGTTTTAGATTTTAGGTTTAGAGATACAGAGTGGAAACTGGCCATTCGGCCCACCGAGTCCATGCTGACCAACGATCACCTGTACACTACTTCTATCCTGTACACCAGGGACTACGTATAGAAGGAGGGCTGGGAAGAGAGGAGGGCGGGAAGGAAGGAGAAAGGGAGGGAAAGAGGAAGATCCCTCATTAAATGAGTTTGAGTTTGGTTTATTATCACCTGTGGATAGCCACAGGACTGGAAGGCAACCTCATCTCCATTACACAGCCACATCTCTTCACCAGATAAAAGTTGTCCAGGGTCTGACCTCCCCAGAGGAGCGTGGATGGGTGCAGCTTAACAGACTTGTTACTGGAGTTGGGCGTTTCAACGCCAGCGTGTGGAGATGGGGGCTCCGCCAGAGCCCAGCCTGTGAATATGGAGCAGAACAACAGACAGCCAACCATGTCATCTCTGGGTGCCCGCTCTACCACCCACCAAATGGAGCTGTGTCAGGGCCTGGCAGACATTGACGCCAACAGAGACAACAACCTGGCAGCTCAACACCCGGCTTGAGATCTAACTATTCCTTTGTTTTATGTTTGATTCGCAAGAAGAACAAGACGTTTGTCGATGTACAGCTTTTGTTGATTGCTAACAAGTCAGTAGAAAGACAACACATGACTACAATCGAGACGTCCACAGTGTACAGATACACAATAAAGTTCATTTGTGATAGGAGTAGAATTAGGCCATTCGGCCCATCAAGTGTACTCCGCCAATCAATCATGGCTGAAGAAGGGTTTCAGCCTGAAACGTTGCCTATTTCCTTCGCTCCATAGATGCTGCTGCACCCGCTGAGTTTCTCCAGCACTTTTGTCTACCTTCAATTTTCCAGCCTCTGCAGTTCCTTCTTAAACAATCATGGCTGATCTATCTCTCCCCCCCCCTAACCCCATTAGCCTTAGACGTATGTTTTTGGTTCTAATTTTTATTATTTTTTGCTGTGTATATATGGGGGGGGGGGGGGGACCGTTTAATCTCTGCTCTGTACGGGGACCCGACATTTTAGGGTCTTACCATCGCCCGCCGGGGGCTTTAACATCGTGAGCCCCAGTCGCCTCGATGCTGCAGTTGGACTGCTGGACCGTGGGAGAAGAACAAAGGGAAGGGATAAGACTTTTGCCTTTCATCACAGTGAGGAGGTGTTGGAGATTCACTGTGGTGGATGTTTGTGTAAGTTGTGTTAAGTGTGGGTCTTGTTTTTTTTGTAATTTCATGATTGTAGGGATGAAATTTCGTTCAAACCTTGTCTGTTTGAATGACAATAAAAGGCATTCTTCTATTGTATTCTATTTTATTCTATTCTCCGCATAACCAATAGACAATAGGTGCAGGAGTAGGCCCTTCGAACCATTCAATGTGATCATGGCATTAACCCCAGACACTCGTACTAATCAAGGAATCTATCTATCTCTGCATTAAAAACATCCAATGACTTGGCCTCCACAGCCGTCTGTGACAATGAATTCCACAGATTCACCACCCTCTGACTAAAGAAAAAAAGGGAGGAAAGGATCAAAGGGAATAATGTTTAGTGAGGATATAATAACCATATAACCATATAACAATTACAGCACGGAAACAGGCCATCTCGACCCTTCTAGTCCGTGCCGAACACATAATCTCCCCTAGTCCCATATACCTGCACTCAGACCATAACCCTCCATTCCTTTCCCGTCCATATAACTATCCAATTTATTTTTAAATGATAAAAACGAACCTGCCTCCACCACCTTCACTGGAAGCTCATTCCACACAGCTACCACTCTCTGAGTAAAGAAGTTCTCCCTCATGTTACCCCTAAACTTCAGTCCCTTAATTCTCAAGTCATGTCCCCTTGTTTGAATCTTCCCTACTCTCAGGTATTCCACGTCAACTCTGTCTATCCCTCTCATCATTTTAAAAACCTCTATCAAGTCCCCCCTTAACCTTCTGCGCTCCAAAGAATAAAGCCCTAACTTGTTCAACCTTTCTCTGTAACTTAGTTGTTGAAACCCAGGCAACATTCTAGTAAATCTCTGTACTCTCTCTATTTTGTTGACATCCTTCCTATAATTAGGCGACCAAAATTGTACACCATACTCCAGAATTGGCCTCACCAATGCCTTGTACAATTTTAACATTACATCCCAACTTCTATACTCAATGCTCTGATTTATAAAGGCCAGCACACCAAAAGGATGAAGGACTATGTCCCTGTGTAGACTGGGACCTTCTTGTCACTGCTGCTTGATATTAGAAATAACGCCTCCTGTGTGAGCTCACCTTACTACGAGCGCCAGTGTGATCGTTGCTGTTCCAGTGTCATGACCAACGCCACCATACTTTATTCAGCGTAGTTTAGTTCATGTTTAGTTTAGAGATACAGCGCGGTAACACCGAGTCCCGCGCCCACCAGCGATCCCCGCACACTAACACTATCCTACACACACCAGGTGGACAAAAATGCTGGAGAAACTCAGCGGGTGAGGCATCATCTATGGAGCGAAGGAATATTCGCTCCATAGATTTTTTTTGTCTTCCTTCCAATTTTTCCAGCATCTGCAGTTCTTTCTTAAACACTACACACACCAGGGACAATTTACGATTTTACCTGAGCCCAACTAACCGACAAACCTGCACGACTTTTGGAGTGTGGGAGGAAACCGGGGCACCCGGGGAAAACCCACGCAGGTCGCGGGGAGATCGTGCAAACTCCATACAGACAGCACCCGTGGTCAGGAATTGAGCCTGGGTCTCTGGCGCTGTGAGGCAGCAAACTCTACTGCCATGCCACCACCCTGCCCCCACCTTATATCAAAAATCTTCTAACCCACCATTCTACCTCCAGGTCCCTCAGGTCGGCCGACTTGGGGCTACTGACTATCCCGTGGTCTAGGTTTAAGCTCAGGGGCGACCGCACTTTTGCGGTTGCAGCACCTAGACTGTGGAACAGCATCCCTCTCCTCATCAGAGCTGCCCCCTCCATCGACTCCTTTAAGTCGAGGCTCAAACCTATTCCTACTCCCTAGCGTTTTTGTGTCCCTCTGAGTGGGGCCGGTAAACAGTTTATGTATGTATTATTAGGTCTGTGTACCAATGCATATAGCACATTAGTACCTGCGCTGATGTACAGTACTTTGGCCAACGTGAGTTGTTTTTAAATGTGCTATACAAATATAATTGATTGATTGTCTGATTAATATACTTTTCTTGCATCTCCATTCTGCCAACCTGCTGTGCTTGAGTTTCCAGGAAACATGTTCCCTTCTCATTGTTGCTGTGATTCATGTTGTCAACTGTAGCAATTTTCCCCGAATAAAAAAAAAACCAGATCCCAGCCACAAAAAAAAATCCTGTGCTAGATTAATGCCAGGATTGAACAGCTTTTATTTCAATCAAAGACTCAGTTGCTCCTTTGTCTTTCCTTAGATGACACCTGCTGACATTTAGTCCTGGTTCTTAATCCTTCCTTGATGGTTCAGCTGGGAGGGCAGTCTAAGATCTTGTGAAATAAATATTGCAGCTTAATATATCCATGGTGGGTGTATGAATGAATGATTAATGGGCATGTCCCACTTAGGCGATTTTTTTAGTCAACTACAGGCGTCTAGTTTGTCGCCACATGTTCGCCAGTGGTCGCCAGGAGTCGTCTCCTCAGTCGCGCGAAAAAAGTCGTAGCGTCTTTCTGTACGCCGCTAAATTTTCAGCATGTTGAGAACATTTTCTGCAACAGTGGGTTTGACGCCAATGAGCGTAGCTTGATTTCTCCTGACGTGGGCGCTGTCGTAGGTTGTCGCTAAAGATGACGTAGGTTGTCGCCGGTTTTTCGGCGACCTGCTACGCCTATGACAGTCGCCGGCCGAAAAGAAATCGCAAAGCGGGACAGGCCCATTAGGGAACTCGCTCAACACTGTGCCTGTGCTGGGATGTTAGGTTTAGGATTTCGGCAGGCACAGTGTCGCAGCGGTAGATCTACTGCCTTACAGCGCCAGAGACCCGGGTTCGATCCTGACTGTTGGGTGCTCTCTGTACGCAGTTTGTACATTCTCTCCCTGTGACCTGCGTGGGTTTCTCCAGTTTCCTCCCTCACTCCAAAGACGTGCTGGTTTGTAGGTCAATTGGCTTCTGTAAATTGTAAACATAGAAACATAGAAAATAGGTGCAGGAGTAGGCCATTCGGCCCTTCGAGCCTGCACCGCCATTCGATATGATCATGGCTGATCATCCAACTCAGTATCCTGTACCTGCCTTCTCTCCATACCCCCTGATCCCTTTAGCCACAAGGGCCACATCTAACTCCCTCTTAAATATAGCCAATGAACTGGCCTCAACTACCTTCTGCGGGAGAGAATTCCACAGATTCACCACTCTCTGTGTGAAAAATGTTTTCCTCAACTCGGTCCTAAAAGATTTTCCCCTTATCCTTAAACTGTGACCCCTTGTTCTGGACTTCCCCAACATCGGGAACAATCTTCCTGCATCTAGCCTGTCCAACCCCTTAAGAACCCCTTAAACATTCCTTAGTGTGTAAGATAGTGTTAGTGTACGGGGTGATGGCTGGTCGGCATGGACATGGCGGGCCGAAGGGCCTGTTTCCGCGCTGTATCATAAAGTCTAAAGTAAAATTTGTTATTGTCAGAGTGAAAAACTGTTTTGCATGCTGGCCGAACAAATCAGATATAACATACTGTACATAAATGTAATCAATTGAAACTCAAGAACAATAGGTAGAGCAAAGGGGAAGATACAGAGCGCAGAATATAGTTCTCAGCATTGTAGCGCACCAGTTCCAGAGACAAAGTCCAATGTCCGCAATGGGGTAGAGGCAGATCAGACATAGTGTTGCCAACTGTCCCGTATTAGCCGGGACATCCCGTATTTTGGGCTAAATTGGTTTGTCCCGTACGGGACCGCCCTTGTCCCGTATTTGACTGCTACTACTCGGGTCGAGGGGACTGTCGGGTCGGAGCGCCGCGTCCGGCCCCGCCTCACCCGTCCCGACGTGGTGCAGCCCATGGAGTGCAGCAGCAGCAGCAGCAGCAGCGCCTCGCCCGTGGCCCCGTCGGTCGGCAGCCCGGCCAGCTGTCCGACCTTCGGACCTTCGCTTACCGCCGACACCACCACCACCACCCCTCCTTCTCATGGCCGATCATCGGTTCATGAGTTAGACGGGGCGCCGGACTTTGCGCGCCACGTCGCGCGGCCCGGGCCAAAACTCCTCAGCTGGCCCGCCGGCTGGGCTTTGTGTGCAGTCCAGCACCCGGGCCCAACTCATCATTCACCCAGCCACGGCCGAGTCGGTCAACGAATTGCCGTCGGGAATTTGTCCCGTATTTTGACCTTTTGTCCCTTATTTGGGAGTGAGGAAGTTGGCACACCCTAATGGGACAGTACCCTAGCTTATGGAAGGACCGTTCAGAAGCCTGATCACAGAGGGGAAGAAGCTGTTCCTGAGTCTGATGGTGCGCTTACACATAATCTGATCTAATCAAGTGATTGGGACGAGAGTGATATTTAAATACTGGGACGGCAGTGAACCACTTAATGAATGAGATTAGTTGAGGCTCATTACAGATGCTGAAATTGTATCACTCCCTTTGGTTACTAATGACAAGAGTGGGCTGAAGGCTGGCACTGAGGAGCAGGAGGAATATCTTAGCCGCCAAAAGGAACTGCAAGAGCAAAGCAAAAAGCGCTGGAGGAACTCAGCAGGTCGGGCAGCATCTGTGGAGGGAATCAGCACTGGTGTGTTTTGCTTGAGCAACTGTTGTCAGGTAACTGAACCATTCTCCCACTAAAACCAGAGAGCGGTCCTGACCTCCCATCTAACTTTTTCTTTCTTTTCTTTTTTCATTAAAAAAAAATGTTATTCTTTTATCCTGTATCTGTGGACGGCTCGATTGTAAGCATGTATTGGTCTCTGACGCTGGGCTGCTTGGGGCTGGGCTGCTTGAGGTGAGGCTGCTTGGGGCTGAGCTGCTTGAGGTGAGGCTGCTTGGGGCCGGGCTGCTTGGGGCTGGGCTGCTTGAGGTGAGGCTGCTTGGGGCCGGGCTGCTTGGGGCTGGGCTGCTTGAGGTGAGGCTGCTTGGGGCTGGGCTGCTTGAGGTGAGGCTGCTTGGGGCTGGGCTGCTTGAGGTGAGGCTGCTTGGGGCCAGGCTGCTTGGGGCCGGGCGAGGCTACTTCAAGTCCCACCGAACTTTGGAGATACAACGTGGACAGTGGCCCTTCAGCCCACTATGTCCGCGCCGACCAGCGATCACCCCGTACACTAGAACTATCCTACACACACTGGGGACAGTTGAACCCTGGGAACAGAGGTTGCAGTAGGCTCACTACTTGGAAATATATTCAAGAGAGAGTTAGATACAGCTCTTAGGGCTATCGGGATCAAGGGATTATGGGGAGAAAGCAGGAACGGGGTAATGATTTTTGACAATCAGCCATGATGGTGTTTGATGGCGGTGCTGGCTCGTAGGGCCGAATGGCCTGCTCCTGCACCTATTGTCTATTGTTTCTACGTTTCTATGATCCCAGCAGCAGATCGGCTTCATGCCCGGACAAGATTTGAAGTCAGATCGCACATGCTAAACAAAACTCAGAGAGTACCGACACCAATTATCACATCCTCGTCGCGCTGAGCCAACTATCAAGAGATCAAGGATGCGGAGTTCACAGTCTCCGTGTTTCCGCTACTCTCTGGATACCGGGCCAAGCCAAACTGGCGCCTGCCTGTTCATTTATTAAAACCTGCTGAGTGAACTGAATCCCAAAAGGTGGCAGATTCGAAACCCTTGAAGACGGTGCTCGAGTGAAATGCAAATTCACCCAAGTTGCAACATTGAATATATCTAACATCCAACTTGTTTTCCCATCAGTCTTCCCACCTTAACCGAGCATCCAATTTGTTAGAAGCCTTACTTAGAACACTTGTTCACATTCCCATCTCGAATGTATTCTAAATGTGTAGGAAGGGACTCAGACGCTGGTTTAAACTGCAGAGGGCGGTGGAGGCCGGTTCTCTGGATGCTTTCAAGAGAGCGCTAGATAGAGCTCTTAAAGATAGCGGAGTCAGGGGATATGAGGAGAAGGCAGGAACGGGGTACTGATTGGGGATTATCAGCCATGATCTCATTGAATGGCGGTGTTGGCTCGAAGGGCCGAATGGCCTCCTCCTGCACCTATTGTCTATTGTCTATTGGGTCAGGCAGCATCTCTGGAGGGGTCAAGGAAAGAGCGTTCACGTCGCGGCCCTGTTTCCACCGACCTTTCCACCACCACGCACAAGAAGCTCAAGAAGCGACAAGACAGACACCATCGTGTGCAGATGCCAAGACAGCTCTGGCTGAACAATTTCTAATCTTGTGATGTGGACTCGATAAGAAGAAGAAGAAGCATCTCTGGAGAGAAGTGATAGGTGACGTTTTGGGTCAAAACCCTTCTTCGGTCTTATATGTCAGATATATATGTATCGAGTTCTATATCTCTCTATATCATCATCTATATCTTTCGTTTCCCTTTATCCTGACTCACAGTCCGAAGAAGGGTCGCGACCCGAAATGTCGCCTATTCCTTTTTGCCAGGGATGTTGCCTGACCCGCTGAGTTACTCCAGCTTTTTGTGTTTATCTATAGTATTCTAAGTAGTTCATGCCTCCAGCTTTTTAGCATTATTTTGTAAGAAATCTTCACACAGGGCGGCACGGTGGCGCAGCGGTAGAGTTGGCAGAGCCAGAGACCCGGGTTCGATCCCGACTACGGGTGCTGTCTGCACAGAGTTTGTACGTTCTCCCTGTGACTGTGTGGATTTTCTCTGGGTGCTCTGGTTTCCTCCCACACTCCAAAGGTTTGCAGGTTAATTGCCCTCTGTAAATTGTCCCTCATGTGTAGGATAGTGCTAGTGTACACTGGTCACTGAAAGTTGGCGTGCAGTAGGCAGTGAAGAAAGCTAATGGAATGTTGGCCTTCATAACAAGAGGATTTCAGTATAGGAGTAGAGAGGTTCTTCTGCAGTTGTATAGGGCTCTGGTGAGACCACATCTGGTGTATTGTGTACAGTTTTGGTCTCCTAATTTGAGGAAGGACATCCTTGTGATTGAGGCAGTGCAGCGTAGGTTCACAAGATTGATCCCTGGGATGGCGGGACTGTCATATGAGGAAGGATTGAAAAGACTAGGCTTGTATTCACTGGAGTTTAGAAGGATGAGGGGGATCTTATAGAAACATATAAAACTATAAAAGGACTGGACAAGCTAGATGCAGGAAAAATGTTCTCAATGTTGGGCGAGTCCAGAACCAGGGGCCACAGTCTTGGAATAAAGGGGAGGTCATTTAAGACTGAGGTGAGAAAAAACGTTTTCACCCAGTGAGTTGCGAATTTGTGGAATTCCCTGCCACAGAGGACAGTGGAGACCAAATCACTGGATGGATTTAAGAGAGAGTTATGCCCCTGTCCCACTTAGGAAACCTGAACGGAAACCTTTGGAGACTTTGCGCCCCACCCATGGTTTCCATGGAGGTAAGACCTTCCACTACCTGCAACCTCCGGCAACCACCTGCAACCTCTGGCAACCACCTTCAACTAGCATCGCAACCGGCTTCGACTAAAAAATTACCGATTTTTAAAACGGCAACCTATTTTTATTTGCGGCCAGTTTTGAATTTTTGGAAATAATCTCCGGAACATAGAAGTAGCGGAAACCACTTTCGACCATTAGGGAGACTGACAAAAACCTCCGGGAACCGCACGGAAACCTTGGGTGGGGCGCAAAGTCAACAGAGGTTTCCGTTCAGGTTTCCTAAGTGGGACAGGGGCATTAGATAGGGCTCTAGGGGCTAGTGTAATCAAGGGATATGGGGAGAAGGCAGGCACGGGTTATTGATTGGGGATGATCAGCCATGATCGCAATGAATGGCGGTGCTGGCTCGAAGGGCCGAATGGGCTCCTCCTGCACCTATTTCCTATATTTCTATGTTTCTATGCACAAGGTGATCGGTGGTCAGCGCGGACTCGGTGGGCCAAAGGGCTTGTTTCCACCCTGTATCGCTAAACTAAGGACAAAACTCCTGTAAAAATATTGGTATTAAGTTTGTTAATGTTTAAAAACCATTCCAGTACATTTGAAACTTTTAATGAATAGCTGCAATTAAAAAAAAGGTGAAAATGGCACATTTTATAGTTTTGCTCATTTTGCATTCACATGATTTAATAGCTTTTATTAAATTGCATTAAGATAGATTATCATGAATATCAATGCATTGTAAACTAAAATTCCTTTATGCCTGGTGTCAACATGTAATTTATTTAATTGGTGATTTCACGGCTTGTGTACTGTGTTATTGCTTTCAGTTTGCTGTGGATTATGATTAACAGACATATTATCTGGTTAATTAATAGTCAAAGTCTACAGAAAAACAATGACCGGCACGGTGGCACAGCGGTAGAGTTGCTGCCACACAGCGCCAGAGACCCGGGTTCGATCCCGACTACGGGTGCTGTCTGTACGGAGTTTGTACGTTCTCCCCGTGGCCTGCGTGGGTTTTCTTCGGGTGCTCCGGTTTCCTCCCACACTCCAAAGACGTGCTGGTTTTGAGGTTAATTGGCTTTGGTAAAATTGTAAACTATCCCTAGTGTGTGTGTGTGTGCAGGATAGTGTTAGTGTGCGGGGATCGCTGGTCGGCGCGGACTCAGTGGGCCGAGGGGCCTGTTTCCGCTCTGTATCTCTAAACTAAACTAAACTGCGCTACCACGTGGTCGCGTTGAGGTGCACGGGCATCGTATGGCCGCGCGGGGCCGGTCCCACTGAGAAGCACGGAGGGGTATGTAGTTGTGCGCGACATCGCGCGGGGCTCCGACATTTTTGTAGCGAACAAAATCTTTGCGCGCCACCGGCCAGTCGCGTAACTGACGGCCAAAGTGGGACAGGCCCAAAACCCTGGCCCGATGCAACGTTTCACCTCCAACAGCAGCAGAAGCAGGCAAACGATCGGCGAGCTCGGCCTGGAGCTCACGGCCGTTGCGGTCCGGATCCGCCCCCACTTCTACACCCGGAGCGGGGCCAAGAAAATTGAAGATAGACACAAAATGCAGGAGTAACTCAGCGGGACAGGCAACCTCTCTGGAGACGTTTCGGGTCAAGACCCTTCTTTCAGACTGAAGAAGTCTCGACCCATTGCTTCTCTCCAGAGATGCTGCCGGTCCCGCTGAGTTACTCCAGCTTTGTGTCCATCTTCAAATGACGTCACGCGCTCCAGACGGCTGTGCGGTCGAATGAAGTCGCGCGCGACCTTCGCGGGACCATCACAGCTCAACACGACCACGAGGTCGCAACATTTGTGTGCCAAGGACACGTAAGTGGGACAGGCCCTTAATGAAGCAATGGTACAATGCGATGGAATTCTTCACACTGTTTACATCACTGACCAGAATCATATTTTCCTCAAATTTATGTGAAATAAAGACACGAAGTGCTGGAGTAACTCGGAGATTCGGGTTACGTATCGGGTCGGGACCCTTCTTCAGACTGATGGTAGTGAGGGGGAAGAAAACGGGAAGAGAGGTGGGCGGGTGTCAAAGCCGGGCAAGTGATAGGTGGATACAGGTGGAGGGGGGGAGGTTTGATTAGCAGATGGGTGGAGTAAGTAACAATGGTTGGAGTGGGTGCGGAGAAGGTTTACCTGAAAATGCTGCCTGGGTTCGATGGTCTTAGCTATAAGGATTGGAGATTAGGTTATCTTGCACCATGTAACCACAAAGAACTGCACATGCTGGTTTACAAAAAAAAAGACACCAAGTGCTGGAGTAAGCCAGCGGGTCAGGCAGCATCTCCGGAGGACATGAACAGGCAACGTATCGGGTTGGGACCCTTCTTCAGACTGATTATATTAAGGGGGAGAAAGCAGGAAGAGAGGTGGCAGTGGGACTAAGCCTGGCCAGTGATAGGTGGATACAGGTGAGGGGGGGGGGGGGGAGGGGCTCGATTGGTAAATGGTTGGACAAGGTCTGGAGATGAAAGGATAAAAGGTTGTGAGACAAGAAGAGAAGGAGCGTGTTGGGGGAAGCCAGAGGAAGGGATGTAGGTGGATGAGGAAGAGGGGGGGGGGGGTGGTGGAACGGTGGAGGGGAGTGGGATTGGGATTTTGGGGTGACCCTTTAGCCAGGATCACATTGAATGGTGGAGTGGGCGACTACCGATCACCCGTTCACACTGGTTCCAATGTTATTCCACTTTCTCATCCACACCCAAGGCGGCAATTTACA